>NC_141037.1:9672500-9725000 GCF_052040795.2 Danio rerio
AGATTAAATTTGCCTTTAGCACCCATAAAATCTTACCTCTGCAGTTGGATGTTGTTTCTGGACACGACACTCAAAATGCATCATGAATTATAGTGAAAGTGAGTGAAAGAGAGACGAAGCTGAAAATTCTTTTGATTTTTGAAGTTATTGCTTCTTTTACCCATCATATTTTTTAAAAGTTTACACATTAAATAAAGTGTCAAGTATAAGTCAAGTTCTTCTCAAATATATTCAAGTACACAGATAATTGTTAAACACATTTTCATGACTTTTCCAAAACATTTTGGGTTTATTTGTTTTTCCAAAACTTTTGCAGACCTTGGAAAATGCCTTTTTCGAAATATCATGACTTTTCCAGGTTTTCCAGGACCGTATAAACCCTGCTTTATTATCATTTAATATCTGAATTATTTACACTTTGTGATTTATAAAAAAAACTAAAGAATAGAAATAAAATAAAATGAATAAAATAAATAAATAAATAAATAAATAATTAAATAAATTAAACAAATAGAGTCTTAATATTTTATCAAATAATTCTTGTTTAAATATTCATGAAAATATTTGTTGGGGTAAATAATTTTGCTACACTGATACATACAAAAAATTTTTTTTGGTAATAAAATGGTAAGAAAAATATAATTTCACAATGTCATTATTCTTTTTTTTCAACAGAAAAAACACATAAACAGGACATATTCTGATGTAAAAAAAGCTGTATTACACTCAAAAAAATGTTTGGTGTTTGTTCAAACTACTTACCTTAAATGAACAAACAACAACTCTTGAAGAAAAAAAAAACTTTTAAATCATTGTTTACACTTTGTGAGTAACAACAAAAAGGTAATAAAATGTATGTAAAAAATAAATAAATAACAAATTAAATAAATAAATAGTCTTTAAATATTTCCATCTTTTCCCTGTGATTTCCGCGGCTTCACCAGGGGCCCCCGTCAATAATCTGTGCAGGGGGCCCCCCACATTTTGCGCTACGCCACTGGGTGGAGCAGAGGATTGTGATGCTGGCTCAGCATCGTGATCGTCTATCGACCCAACCCTAGTGTACTCACTTTTTGATGCTGTAAACACATTTTCCCTTTTGCCCATACATACAGTTAAAGCATTTTATTACCCAATTTCATTTACTCAATTATTAGCCTTCCTGTTAAATTGCAATTATTAGATTTTTTCCACAATTTCTGTTTTAAGGAAAGATTGTTTTCAACACATTTCTAAACATAATAGTTTTAATAACTCATTTCTAATACCTGATTTATTTGATCTTTGCCATGATGACAGTAAATAATATTTCACTAGATATTTTTCAAGATACTAGTATTCAGCTTAAAATGACATTTAAAGGCTTAACAAGGTTAATAGGTTAACTAGGCAAGTCATTGTATAATAATGGTTTGTTCTATATAAAAAATATATCGCTTAAAAGGGGCTAATGCGTTTGACCTTGAAATGTTTAAAAAAAAATTTAAAACAGCTTTTATTCTAGCCGAAATAAAACAGATAAGACTTTCTCCAGAAAAAAAATATTATAGGAAATATAAAAATATTATATTCTTGCTCTTGTTAAACATCATTTAGGAAATATTTAAAAAATAAAATAATTAAAAAATAAAATTCATAGGAAGGCGAATGATTTTGACTACAGATATATTTCAAACGGGTTTAGTTTCAAGATAAGACTCACATAGATGCGTGTGGCATCAAAAGGGCAGTTGACGATGACCGGAGAGCGTGCATTCACAGGCATATTAGTGGAATTACATCCTTTCATGAGTGCTGACCCGTCTCCTGAAATGGTCAAACTGATGGCCAGAATCAGCCCCAGTAAACACGCCAGCGTGAGCAGAGCATTCAGAAAGGAACTCACTAACAGACCGATGTGCTACAGAAAAGCAGAACAACAGAGCTGTCAAACACTGCAGAAACGTGGCATTTTACAGTATACACTACCTGACAAAAGTCTTGTCCTCGATCCCAGTTGTAAGAGTAATAAATAATAACTTGGTTTCTAGTTCATCATTTGGAAAAGTGGCAGAAGGTGGATTTTTTCTCATGAATCATCTGTTAAGCTCCATCCCAATCATCACAAATACTGCAGAAGACCTACTGGAACCACCATGAACCCAAGATTATTCAAAAAATCAGTCATGTTTGGTGAAGGTAAAATCATGGTTTGGGGTTACATTCAGAATGGGGGTGTGTGAGAGATCTGCAGGGTGGATGGCAACATCAACAGCCTGAGGTCTCAAGACATTTGTGCTGCCCATTACATAACAAACCACAGGAGAGGGCAAATTCTCCAGCAGGATAGCGCTCCTTCTCATACCTCAGCCTCCACATCAAAGCTCCTGAAAGCAAAGAAGGTCAAGGTGCTGCAGGATTGGCCAGCTCAGTCACCAGATATGTACATTATTAAGCATGTCTGGGGGAAGATGGCGGAGGCATTGAAAATGAATCCAAAGAATCTTGATGAACTCTGGGAGTCCTGCAAGAACGCTTTCTTTGCCATTCCAGATGACTTTATTAATAAGTGATTTGAGTCATTGCAAAGATGTATGGATGCAGTCCTCCAAGCTCATGATGGAGTCAGACACAATATTAACTCTTTTTCCACTGCACCATGACTTTATATTCTATACTGGGCATTATTTCTGTTCAGTGACAGAAATAACTAAGCAAAGTGACTAAGCAAAGTGAGATCTTACTCTCCTAATAAAATAATTCAAAAGGCCAAGTCAAGTTATTATTTGTTGTTCATAAAACTTAGGTAGGCAACAAGACTTTTGTCAGGTAATGTATTTACAAAACTGTCACTCATGCAGACAAGCAAAATTATTCATTCAAATAATTGGCAAATTCTGATGTAAAACAGTGGTTTAATAACTTTAACTTTAACTTTTATAAAAACTTTACAAATTAGGAAGGATTCACATTTAAAAATATTTTCATTAAAGCCTTTCCAGATAAAAAAAAATTGATCTCTGATAATGTTAAAAATAGGGTTTTCCACAAGAATATGTTTATCTTTTGGGAGAAGACCATGTAATTTCCAGTCAAGAAAAAAAAAAAAAAAACTTGGTGGTTGAATAAAAGTAACTTTAAATCAGAATTTGCCAGGGGTATGAATAATTTTGGCCTTGACTGTATGTCTTACTTACTAGTTTCCAATTGGCAATATTCCTTGACACCAATATGGCAACAATTCCACTTCCAATGCTCTGAGAAACAGAAAAAGATTAACATGACTTGGTTTGAGCATTTCATTTTCTTAAATAGAAAATGTTAAAACTGCCCAGGAAGCATACGTTGAATGTGTTGTTGTATAAAGTTGAATTGAAAATTATTAGTGCTAATGTGTAAATTTAATTCTTTTAAAAATATTTTCCAACTGTTGCTTAACGGAGAGTAGACAGACTTCAACACATTTTTCAACATAATAGTTTTAATAACTAATAACTAATAAGACTTAACTAGGGAAGTAAGGTTACTTCTGCAAGTTATTTGATCTGTAGACAATAGGAAAAAACTTAAGGCAGGGCAAATAGTTTTATTTACTTTAAAATTTGTTTAAAAAATCTGCTTTTATTCAAGAAAAAAAAAAAAATATATATATATATAAAAAAAAAAAAAAAAAAAAATATATATATATATATATATATATATATATATATATATATATATATATATATATATATATATATATATATATAGGACTTTCCATAAGAGACAACATTATATGAAATACTGTGACAATTTCATGTGGAATAAATATATAAATATAAATATAAATATAAATATATATATATATATATATATATATATATATATATATATATATATATATATATATATATATATATATATATATATTTTTTTTTTTATACTTTTTTTTTTTTTATGTAATTTTAGTTATGACATCAACTGTATTTAAAAATACACTTTCCTCTAACAGCTTAAGCCAATATTGTATATGCTAATATGATATCATTTACTCAACCTAACACTGTTATAAAACCAACAAACTGCTCATCCTCGGTTTACAAATAAAGATGATGTTTGTAATTAAATCTTAGGAATTTCTGTCTCTCCATTGAAAATCTACTCCCTGAAAGCTTCAAAAAATTCTTCCAAAAACAAAAATGAAAGCTCACATTTACATCAGCATTACATAGAGGTAAAGTTGGTTTCATATTCACCCATTCAGACTTTTTTCTTAATAATACAATTTTAGAAAAGTATTCTTTACAAATTCTAAATAGAGATCATATTAACAGCCAATGACTATCAAAATACAACATTGTTCACAGTCAAATAAATGGTACTAATGTTGTTTTGTGTTTTCAAGTCATACTTGCATGTGATTCCACACCGAATATTCAAAAGCAGCATGTCAGAAGTTGTCACTATTCAAAAAAAAAAAATCAACGAATGTGTGAATATAAAACCCACTTTATCTCAATATTTAAGCGCAGTCACAGATGGTTGATTCATTATGAAAAGTGAGTTTCATTTTTGAGCTTCTGCAAGAACTATTGAGGCTTGTTCTTGTGTGTCAAGAAGAAACTTAAGCATACCTCTTTATGTTCAATTATTAGTGTATAAATATAACTAGTATAAAAAACATATATTTACCAAATAAAGCAATCCTGTCTCTATAGAGGGTTTGGATTAAACCAATCAATTAATCCGAATTTATTTTTTGATAGTTTTATGGATGTTTTAAAGCATCAACATTTGATTGTAATGACATATTGTGCAATTTTTTGTAAAGCAATGATTCTTTGAAACAATAATTATCATGAAAAAGTATGGAACCAGATCAGACTCAAAAATAATGCATTTACAAAATAAAAATCACGCACACACAGCACAATTCACATTTACAATATCCAATTTGTAAACAATTCACAAGAATTCACAAGTAAAAATCATATATATTTTCGCCAAATGAACTGGATTTGCTTACACACACACACACACACACACACACACACACACACACACACACACACACACACACACACACACACACACACACACACACACACACACACACACACACACACACACACACACACACACACACACACACACACACACACACACACACACACACACACACACACACACACACACACACACACACACACACACACACACCCCCCATGTTTTGAATTTATGAATTGAATTTGAGTTTTTTAATCGTGTTTTGAATTTGTGAACTGGATTTTTGTGTTTATGAAGTGATTTGAATTTTCGAGTTATATTTGTGTGTTTTTCAATTGTGTTTTGAATTTGTGAATTGAATTTGTGTGTTTTTCAATTGTGTTTTGAATTTGTGAATTGGATTTGTGTGTTTTCCAATCACATTTTGAAATTACGAATTGGATTTGTATTTTTAAGTTGTGTTTTGAAATGACAAACTGCATCTGTGTGTTTTCAAATTGTGTTTTAAAATTATGAATTGGATTTGTGTTTTTTTAAATCGTGTTTTAAATTTACGATTTAGATTTTGCGAATGTGAATGGTGATGTGGATCTATGAATTGTCGTTTATAAATGTATTATTTTTGAGACTCCTAAAAAAGTGTTATACAAATAAACTTATATTGAATAAGCTTGAGTTTTCAGACAGTGGATGAACTGAAAATAAATGTAAAGTTACTGAATGTAAATTCTTGGCATAAACACTTAATTTTTTTATTAAAATATAAATAAACTCACCACCCCGTTTTGATTTACATTCAAGAGACATGCACTGATCATACACTTTCTGAGCGAATAATCTCTCGAGATGTAGAAAGCATCACACATATACATGACATGAAATAACACCAAAAGTTGAGAGACCAAAAATAAGGTGTAGGAGAAGTATATATTTACCAACAGTCCCGATGAGACGGAGATGATGTTTGATACAGTGTATTCTGTAGAGATCTCATTGCTTGGTTTGGACACGTGGCGTAACACACTGCCATGGACAATTGCACTGAGGATGAAGTTAACATGACCAATGACGATGAGGGTCAGTCCTTTCTTCATCAGCCGCCCAGGGCCCTTCTGCTTGTCTAGAAAAGAGCATGATTTCATTCAGTGTTTTCAAAAAATCACACTAAATAAGATATGATATCATCTTTTACACCATTCACCTGTCACAAACACAACTTATAATAAATTATCTTGAAAAAAGTTGGAAGCCTGTAACCATTGACTTTCATAGTGTTTGTTTGTCCTACTATTAAAAAGTCAATGGTTTCCAACACTTTTCAAAATATCTTCTTATTTAACTTAAAAATGCAGATTGGTTTAAAAAAAAAAAAAATTCAACTGAGACAGCTTGCTGTTACTTCTTAGAAACGATAAAGACAAACTGAGATAAAGGGGGAGTGGTGGGAGCAGTCTTTCTTGATTTATGCAAGGCAATTGATACTGTTAACCATGATATTTTAATTAACAAATAAACAATTACGACCTTTCAAAGCAAACACTAAATTGGATAAAATCATACTTGAGGGATCGGAGTCAATGTGTTCAGGGTTTCAATTTTAAATTTAAATTTTAAAACCTTTAAACCAATTAAATTAGAAGTGCCGCTCAGGGACCTATTTTAGGACCTTTACTTTTTAGTATTTATTTAAATTATTTACCAGCTTTATGCATTCATTCATTTTCTTTTTGGCTTAGTCTCTTTATTAATCTGGGGTCGCCACAGTGGAATAAACCGCCAACTTATCCAGCATATGTTTTACGCAGCTGATGCCCTTCCAGCTGCAACCCATCTCTGGGAAACGGACAATTTAGCCTATATCCAATTCACCTGTACAACACGTCATTGTACTGTGGGCGAAACCGGAGCACATGGAGGAAACCCACACGAACGCAGGGAGAAGATGCAAACTTCACACAGAAACGCCAACTGTCCCAGGCGAGGCTCGAATCAGCGACCTTCTTGCTGTGAGACGACAGCACTACATACTGCGCCACTGCGTCAATGCAGCTTTATGCATGGATGCTGATTCATTAATGTACGCTGATGATGCTGTGCTTTACACTTATGGAACGAAATCCAATAGAAGTCGCTACTAAATTAACAAATGAAATGCAAAATGTTTTTAAAAGGTTGCAAAATTCAAATCTCACCTCAAATGTGAAAAAAACTGTATCCATGTGTTTCTCAAATAGGTATAAAGTTGTAAATGTTTTAGAATTTTTTTAACAGGGCAAATTATTAAAAACGTCACTGAATTCAAATATTTAGGCATCACGTTGGACTCAAACCTTAATTTTAAAATTCATATTAAAACAAACTTGCTACCACACTGAGATTCAAACAATTTTAAACATATCAGAGATTATCTGACCTATCAGGCCCCTGGTATGTATTTAAATACTATGATTGTTCCACATGGCGATGCGGTGGCGCAGTAGGTAGTGTTGTTGCCTCACAGCATAAAGGTCGCTGGTTCGAGCCTCAGCTGGGTCAGTTGTCGTTTCTGTGTGGAGTTTGCATATTTTCCCTGTGTTCGAGTGGGTTTCCTTTGGGTGCTCCGGTTTCCCCACAATTCCAAAGACATGCGGTACAGGTGAATTGGGTAGGCTAAAATTTTCTGTAGTGTATGTGTGTGAATGAGAGTGTATGGGTGTTTCCCAGTGATGGGTTGCAGCTGGAGGGGCATCCGCTGCGTAAAACATGTGCTGGATAAGTTGGCGGTTCATTCTGCTGTGGTGACCCCAGATTAATAAAGGGAGTAAGCCGAAAAGAAAATGAATGAATGAATGAATGAATGAGTGGATGATTGTTCTACATTTGTTGTACTGTATAACTAGCTGGTCTCAGGCATGTAAATCATCTTTAACACCACTGGAATCATTATTCAAGAGAGCACTTAAAATTCATGATAAAAAGCCTTGGTTGTACCATCACTTTAATATCTTAAAAAAAAGATCTCTTAAGTTTTGATAATATTATTAAATACATATAGTATTAAATATACATATATTATTAAATATATATATATTTTATTATTATTTATTTATTTATTTTTATTCACAATCTTTCGTCTCCATTGTTACAAAAATTCCAAATTAGAGAAAACATTGCAAATGACACATTCTGTGGTAAGAGGGAAATCTATTGTCCCTAGACACAAGACCTTTTTAGGTCAATCTTCTTTTATTTATAAAGCCGCGAATCAATGGATTTCTCTCCCATCAGAAATAATCACATGTACAAATCATGAGATGTTTTCACGCCTGACTAGGAGGTGGTTTTTGCGCAAACACTGAGTGAGATGTTTTTGATTTGTCAGTGTTTTAGTTTACATGGGATTATGCCTGTATGTTTTAAACTGACTTTTTAATTAATTGGATTTTATTGTTTGAATTTTTACCTGTCCAGGGACTGCAGGTGGAAATAGCAATCCTGCTACAACCTGGCACAGTGCATCTTTCCTCTTTGAGGTTAATGCAATTTTTGTGCATTGTCCATGTTAAATACAGAAATTCATTCATTCAAAAGGAGTTTGTTTTCATTTTTGGGTGAAATATCATTTCAAGATGTCACTGAATTGCAAAAAAAAAAAAAACGTGCTAACTGGGTATTTGCACTGATTTTTGATCAGTCGTGGAAAAGTTAACTTGTAGTGTTTATTTTCAATAAAGCTTGAACTTTGTGTTGCAACCATAAAAATTATCTGTAACACACATTGGCTTAACATTCCCAGTTTATAGTAAATAATTTTGTGTTTTTGAGCTATACTAAAGTGAAGTACTTGAATTAATCTGTTGTGGTAATTCCATGGTTGCTAAATTCCTAACATAAACCAATTTACCAAATACTATGTATTCTACAACTGTAGGGTATATTACACTACAACACAACGCAGTTTACTGTAGTAAAACTCAAGTGCATTACAGTATTTGTTACTACAAAATAGTCATTAAAACTGTGTGCTGTAGAATTCCATTGCTAAATTGTTATATAAACCACAATACATACAGTATATAATGCACCATGCACAAGTACGGTTCAAAAACACTACAGCGTGTACTATAAAGTACTATAGTATTTTTCATGTGTTTTCATGTTTATATATGTGTATGAAGGTAAAGCATTTTCCTTCGTTTGTTAGTTTGAGCGAAATTCTGTCTAAATCACATAATTCTCAAATATTATTCAATCCAGTTTATAAATATGACTTTCTCCAAAAATAAAAGAGGTCAATGTAAATATTCCACCAGCCTCGTACTTTACGAGAACAAATAACTGTTAGCTTGTTGGAGTCTTTTCTCTTTTACGGCTTCAATCAAACTATAAAACAAGGATAACTCCCGTACCTGCAATAAAACGAAGAAAATGGCGTTCTTACCAAAATCACACATATCTTTATCCGTGTGTTTAGCCTCTGTTTGGAAGGAAAAACTTGGAGATCATACACAGCCAGTTTCCTCCCTTCATGCTCTGACGTCATGCGCAACTTACCTGTGCAGCGGAAGAGGGAGGAGCCAGAGTACAAAGGTCATCCACTCACAATGATTCACTGTGAAAATAGATCTCCGTCCTCCAAACTCACTTCACAGATGCAAATTTATTAACCAAGAAACATTTTGTCTTGCTATACTAAAATAGCTAGATCATTACACGAACAACATAAAGCAAAAAACGGTTTTTTTTTTACTTGAAACCTTTACGATTCTGTAATTCTACAAGGCCCTTACCGTTTCTTAGGTAGCCTATGTATACGTAAACAAACACACACCGGCCACTTTATTAGGTACACCCTAAATAGGTACACACATGCTCTTCTGGAGACCTCATTTGTAACGAGTGGTTATTTGAGTTACTGTTGCCTTTCTATCAGCTGGAACCAGTCTTGCCATTCCTCTAACCTCTGGCATCAACAAGGCATTTGTGCCCACAGAACTGCCGCTCACTGGATATTTTATACTTTTTTTTCTGACCATTCTCTGTAAACCCTAAAAATGGTTGTGTGTGAAAATCCCAGTAGATCATCAGTTTCTAAAATACTCAGACCAGCCCGACTGGCACCAACAACCATTCCAAGTTCAAAGTCGCTTAAACCACCTTTCTTCTTTATTCTGATGCTCGGTTTGAACTGCAGCAGATCATCTTGACCATGTCTACATGCCTAAATGCATTGAGTTGCTGCCATGTGATTGGCTGATTAGAAATTTGTATTAATGAGCATGTGGACAGGTGTACCTAATACAGTGGCCGGTGAGAGTATATTTGTTTGTCTTAATTATATTAGTTTTTTTACACCCCTGACCTTTTTTCTTTCTTTCTTTCTTCTTTGTATTTGTATTGTTCTGTACTCAGTTCTTTAAGTATTGATAAAAAATCTATTTAAATACATGAAAAACACACAAACAAAATTAGACTATTAATATAAATATTATATGCATAAATCATATTTATCACCTCATCCTCTGAGTGGGGAAGCGAAATATGATTTATCCTTGTAATATAATATTTCGATTAATAGCCTAAGTAAACACAAAACATTAGTTTATTGTCTTTGACTTATAATTATAACGCATATATTTTCTTCTAACTCTATCTTTAAATTTGAGTTACTTTAGCGAGCTGCAAAAATGATCTGGTTTATTTCATTGTATATGCATTTAATAAACTCTGACTTGATTAGAAACGGTTAATTAAAATATAAAATCAATAAACTATGACTCGTGTTTTATGAACTGCTGGCTTTGCATACAGCCATTATAATACAAACTCATAATCTCCTCTTATGGCTGTGCTGTTTTCCTACTTAATGCAGAAGTATATTTAGCTTCTCTGCATAAACTACAGCAGTAAAACAGTGTCTGGCATCTGTCTGTCCATGCAAACTATTTAAACAATGATAGAGCTGACTTCTGTGATCCACTGACACTCATAAAAACAACGACAGTGTCCAAAGTCCTAGCATATGCCGAAGACACACCCTATATCAGCACTGAGCAAATCATGGAGTAAAACAAAGCGTGAACACATATCAGCAGAACATTGAAAAATGCGTTATGTTCTATTCTATTCTAATCTATAATCTATTCTATTCTATTCTATTCTATTCTATTCTATTCTAGTCTATTCGACACTATACTATAAAATCAGTCTTATGTTGCAGTGGTGTATTTTGGGCTATATTATATTATTCATTTTTTTTCTTTCAGCCTTCTTTAGTTCCTTTATTCCGCCACAGTGGAATGAACACCAAATTATTCCATATACACTATGGACAATTTTAGCTTACCCAATTCAACTGTACCACATGTCTTTAGGCTTGTTGGGGAAACTGGAGCACCCGGAGGAAACCCAGGCGAACACGGAGAGAACTCCACACAGAAATGTTAACTGACCCAGCCAAGGCTCGAACCAGCGGCCATCTTGCTGTGAGGCGACAGGACTACCTACTGCGCTACCGCGTCACCACATTATATTATATTATATTATATTATATTATATTATGTTATGTTATAAAAAAAAGGCCCCTTATGACTGGTTTTGTGGTCAAGGGGTACTGATAAAACATAAAGAAATCATGAACAGGTCTTATTCCTTGGTTATACAGAAAGCATGACAAAATGAATGAAAAAAACTGAACAAACTTCAAATAAAATCCATGTTTTCAGACAGTTTATATTATTTTTAAATGTAGAAAAATATATTTATTGTTTAAAGTAGTCCAAAAGTATTTAGCCAAAAGCAATGTTACTATTTTTTAGCAGATACTTACATTTTTTGCATCTAATTTTTGTTTTACAAAATATTTTATATTGTTAAAATTTGATATAAAATATTTATTAATATATGATTATTTCATATTATAATTAAAATGAATAATTAATTATTATATAGCACCCAGAGGAAACCCACGCGAACATGGGGATAACATGCAAACTCAGCACAGAAATGCCAACTGACCCAGCCAAGGCTCGAAACAGGGACCTTCTTAATGTGAGGCACTACCTACTGCACCACTGCATTGCCATATTATATTATATTATAATTTATTATATTATATTATATTATATTATATTATATTATATTATATTATATTATATTATATACATATCGATATACGTGACCATATACCATGCACACAAAATCAGTCTGGGAATGCTATAGCATGTCTATGGACTGTGGGGGAAACCGGAGCACCCGGAGGTAACCCATGCCAACACGAGGAGAACATGCAAACTCCACACAGGAATGCCAGCTGACCCTGCTAGGACTCAAAACAACAACCTTTTCGCCCACATGTATTTTTATTTTTCATATATAAAATGATTCAGAGAATATTTCACAATATTCCTGTCATTTAGAGACTCCTCGAAAACACTCGTTCAAAAAAAACTAGTGTTAGTTTGTGTAATTTTGTAATGGGACAAAACATAAACATTTAAGGTAAATCATATACTGGATAAGTTGGTGGTTCATTCTGCTGTGGCGGCCCCAGATTAATAAAGGGACTAAGCCGGCAAGACAATGAATGAATGAATAATTACTATACATTATAATTAAATCATATTAAATAACAAATCACACTATTTTAACCATCTTGGATGGTTCAAGGAGTCTCTAGATATTAAATTTATTGTGAACTATTCTCAATGTTAACTTTCTTATGATTCAGTTTATTACTATTAAAATTAAATATACATATATACGCACACATTAGATGGATGGATGGATGGATGGATGGATGGATGGATGGATGGATGGATGGATGGATGGATGGATGGATGGATGGATGGATGGATGGATGGATGGATGGATGGATGGATGGATGGATGGATGGATGGATGGATGGATGGATGGATGGATAGGTCGATAGATAGACAGGTCGATGAATGGATGGATGGATGGATAGATTAATAGATAGATAGGTTGATAAGAGAGATGGATAGATGGATAAACAGACAGACAGACAGACAGACAGACAGACAGACAGACAGACAGATAGACAGACAGACAGACAGACAGACAGACAGACAGACAGACGGATAGATAGATAGATAGATAGATAGATAGATAGATAGATAGATAGATAGAAACTATATCTATAGATAGAACACATTTACTTTTAATAAAAAAATTCTAAAGACTTCTTGAAAGCACTTAAGGGTGCTTAGAATCTACTGTGATTTGTTATTTTGCAACAGGCCTTTAAAACACCTGGGCCCGGTTTTTCAAAACGTTTAATCTGGATAAAATTTATCCGGATTTAGTAATCCTGTTTTTGCGATCCTTGATCACGTAATCCAGCTTACTTTTTGAGCCAGTTTTTCAAAACAACATCGGATTGGATCGATCTGATCCGGATAGGAACTTTTCAGGATCGCTAAATCTGGATAACCAGTGCTCAAACAGGATAGGACATCACAATGTAGAACTATAGATATGTAAAGAGCGACAAGTAGAATAGCCAGCGTGGGGTCAATATAACTTTATTTTTATTTGAAATGAAAACTAAAAAAATTTTAATTATTAAAATAATAATAATAATAATAAATAATAAAAGCATCTGAGACCTACAACACTGTACATTGAGGATATTTATAATAAGTTTCAAATATAGATGTAAATCAAAAAAAGACTTAATGTCAAAAACTCCACAATAATTTCAGACTTCCTCATCTGATATAGAGAGAGTAGCTTGTCTGAGCGTAGCCTTTAGGAGGCGAATCTCAAGTCATTGGCCTTGGTTTGATGCAGTTTGGTTAGAGTCAGTTGTTTCTCTGCCAGACGAAGCTGTGCTTCTGCCCTTTCAGTCTCTTTTTGCAATTGTTGAAAGTGATTTAAAAAAATCAGCGATTGCCATTCTTTGCATTTTTTTGTTATTCGGTAGTCATTGCATGCATCACTAATAAATATTCTAAAAACAAAAATATTTTCCATTGTGATGAATATATATATATATATATATATATATATATATATATATATATATATATATATATATATATATATATATATATATCAATTAGTGACTGTGTAAAGTGTATTGTTTCTGGTAAATTTTGACAGCTGTTTGCTGTAGGCCTATACTGAAAGCCTAAATATGTTAAAGCCAATAATCACTATAGCCTGACAGATGAAAAAATAAAATTAAAACCTTATAAATAGTATATCTCGTAAGATACTGCATGATCCAAAAATAGTATTATTTAATACATTTTTTAAGTTTTCATTACATTTTGGGCATAAAATCCACACTAAATCCACCCTTCTAATGGGATCAGTTTAATCCAGGTTTTTAGATCAAAGTAATCCAAATCCTACAAAAAAGGTCTGAAAAACCCAAACTAAAGGTTTGATCCAGATCAAAACCAAGATTAGATTACGTGATCTAATCCGATCAGGTAATCCGTTTTTTCTTATGAAAAACCCATTTTCAAGATTTGATCCAATCCCTTATCCAAAATCCTAGTGGATTACTTTTGAAAAACCGGGCCCTGAATATATTCTCATTAGTGCATACAATATAAACCCAAAGCCACAGCGACCCCTTGTGTCCTACAGAAGCATCTGAAGGGCCATCTGAAGGTCACAGCAATGCAGAAGATGCGAATCTGCCCTTCCTAAACGTGTGTGTAAACCAAAACAAACACAAAAGTACAGAAAGTCAGAATGGTATTTTTATTTGAACTGTACTGTATGCTAAATGTTCACCTCGGTACAATAAACAAATACAAATACTCACACTAAAAACCAAACCTACAGTTCTGGAGCCAACCTGACTGGAGTTGGCCGAGGATCTCAGAATATTGCATATAAACAACACGATGAGCTCCGAACAGTGCGCTTCCACATAAAGAACCCCAAAAATCAAATCAAAATCAAATAAAAGGAACAGGGAGAGGATCACAGGAAAGTATGATTACAAAAAACATTAAACTAGACGATACAAATCTAATTGAACTGCCATACATTCAACACCAAAAAAAAACGCACTGGATGATGTCAGATCTATAAAAATACCTCGGGTATAGGCTGATGGGAAGGAGCGATGGGATTTGGATGTGTGTGGTGGAGTAACCGGGGAATGTTCTTCCTGAGACGGGGCGGTTTTTCACTCCAGTCCCTTTTTTTTCTGTGTGAGCTGCCATCAATTTAGTGGGATTTCAGACACAAAAATAAAGTGAAATCAAACAGTGACATGCACTCAAATCCAAATTGCCATTTATTTATTTTTCTGGAAAACTTGATATATCTTAAAAACCTGACGTTTGCATTTCAAGTCACTGAATTGAATTGATCAGTAAAATAGTGTGCTCTAAAAGACGGAGTGGTTTCTGAGCTGGTGCTTGTTGAATTTGTGCAAGTCTGTAAACGAGATCAGCTACGAAAACATCTGAAAACAAGCTAATAGTTACTATATCATCTTCATTTCTGCCCCTTCTCTCAATAGATACACCGTATATTTATTTATATATATTTTAATTATTATCGAGCACTTTTTTTTAAAACACTGAAACAAAGACGAGCACTAATTCTGTGGATGTAAAGAAAGAATAAGCATAACTGAATGGTTTCCTCCTGGAGGAGGAAGACGAAGTGCGTGGCGTATGAGATCAACATTTTGAACCGCGAGTTTTGTGGAAAAAAGAAGGCGTGGTTAGTTAGCCACACCCCCTTCTGGCAAAAAAAGCACCGCCCACCTGCATCGGAACATATATAAACAATCTCCTCCCCTTCACAGAACGACAGAAATGGACAGTAAAATGCTGAAGACGACAGTGGAGAGACGTCTGTGAAGTGTGTGTGTGTGTTTTCCGGTGCAGCTGATTGCTCGTTCACCCTTTTTCACTGTCTCTTAGTCTCTTTGATTTGCAGTTTTGCTGAATGACTGGTTAGGATTTGGCGAGGTGTTCTCTATGGTCGTTGTGTTTGAGGAGCTGGGTGGGCGACGGGGCGAGGCTGGGCTGGGTGCCGGGCGGCAGGGGATGGGCGCTGGGCAGCCCGCCTGGCATCATGCCCTCTATTTGTCCACCCATGCCACCAGGAGATACACCCACCGCTCCAGGAGGAAACCTGAGCAAGAAAACATAAGGACATGTATACTAGCGTTATATACAGTACAGTAAAGGCAAAATTATTATTATTATTAATTAATCAATCCTCTTTATTAGTATTATTATTATTAGAATGATTATTAGTATTATTTTTATTAGTTGTAGCTGTTAATTATCAGATATTTTTGTTTATTTACGCCTGTGACTTGCATTATGGGATGTTGATCTCTGCTCTGTCGACTTTTGGTGTTGAAAATTCAACTCTGCAGTTTAACAAAGTGACTTTTATTGACATTTTACTTGATTGAAACAATATACGTAATGTATAAGAAATAAAATATAGAGAAATAAGTCTGTAAAGTAACTGGCAAAATGTAGTGGCGGCTTATTACAAGGTTTTTGTAGCGTAATATACAACACCAGCCCAGACAATATATCACATTATAACCAGGGTGCGAATTAAGCATGGGGGGTGGGGGGGAATTATTTTCAGTAGTTTGTGTAAATAAATATGCATGCTTCAGTGAACCAAATTCATATATTTAATTCAATTACACCTCATTATCAAACTTGTTTTAAGGGATAATGAGCTGATTTTGACCTATATGGTAACCTCTGATGGGTTATTTCGCTTTTTTCAAAGTCAAATTTAAGGACTTTTCAAGCACTTTTCAGGTTTTTTTTAAATATATAATAATAATAATACCTTTTATTTTTAGGCACCTTTCAAAGCACTCAAGGACACCTTACAGCAGATTACTCTTTCACTTAGTAAATACTGATTATGGTTGTGATTGCAGTGGATAAATTCTTCTGTGAGTGTGGTATAAATTCATCATGATGTTTTCATAAAGCTGTTTATTTTCAATTGTGCTTTTGAGCGATCTATTGGTAGTGATATTTCAGTGATAGAAAAATAAATTGCTATCTGGGTTAAAGTTAAATTTGTAATATATTGACGGATTTATTCTGTCTGGCACCCGAACAAAAAGTTAAATATTACCTACTTGGGGTTTAAGAAAGGGCCACCGTTACAAAGTACATCATAAAAATACAAGCAGTAAGAATGAAGTAAAAATCAGCATAATTAAACCAGCAAATCATTAAAAGCTAAACAAAACAAAAACGTCTTTATCTGAGATTTAAAATTGGAAATAGAGTCCATCTGGCGAATGTGCAAAGGCAGGGAATTCCATAACTTTGGTGCTGTACAACTAAAAGCCCTGCCTCCAAATGACTTCATCTTAAAGTGTGGGACAGATAACAGTTCGGCAGAAGATGATCTCAGTGAGCGTGAAGGAGTGTACAATTGAAGAAGATCAGAAAGATAGTGAGGGGCCAGGTTATGAAGAGCTTTGTATGTTAAGAGGAGGATTTTGTATTGTATACGATAGTGAACAGGAAGCCAGTGCAGGTGAAAGAGAATTGGAGTTATGTGATCAGAAGTACGCGAGCAGGTAACTATCCTAGCCGCTGAATTCTGAATCAACTGTAGTCTATGTAGTTGTTTATCAGGAATACCAGAGAGAAGCGAGTTACAGTAATCAATCCGTGATGTAACCAAAGCATGAACAAGCACTTCAGTACGAGTTTAGACTATAAGTAGATTAAAAACATCTATTTTTTTTTCAAGAAAAGTGCCTTTTGAACACTTACAGTATCTATCGGTAGACTAGATCTGCTGGTGTTCACATTCTAGATATTTATCTTTCATTTTATCTGACTCCAGTCATAAAACATTAAGAAGATTATATTAATATCTAATTTAGTTGAATGTTTGTACCTTTTGTCTTTACTCATAACTATTACATTTGTTTATAGGTTCATGAACACTGTCATTAGACTAACTGGCTGAATCTTACAATAATAATATTGAGCTTAAAAGTGTATAAAAAACAGTTTTTACTCCTGCCAAACCAAAAGAAATAAGACCAAAAGGAAAAATATAATGTATAAGAAATAATATAAATAGAAAGAAGTCTGTAAAATCATAGAAAATGTACTGGCAGTTTTTTTACAAGGTTTTTGTAGCGTAACATACATCACCAATACATCACATTAAACCAGGTGCTAATTATACATTAAATATGGGGAGGGGGGGTCACCTATTTTCACCTAACCTAATCACCTAATTTCAGTAGTTTGTAAAAATAAATATGCATGCTTCAGTTAACTAAATACATAGATTTAATTCAATTACACCTCATTATCAAACTTGTTTTTAGGGATAATGAGCTGATTTTGACCTATATGGTAACCTCTGATGGGTTATTTCACCTTTTCCAAAGTCTTTTCAAAAAGTGCCTTTTGAACACTTACAGTATCTATCGGTAGACTAGATCTGCTGGTGTTCACATTCTAGATATTTATCTTTCATTTTATCTGACTCCAGTCATAGACATTAAGAAGATTATATTAATATCTAATTTAGATCAATGTTTGGACCTTTTGTCTTTACTCTTAACTATTACATTTGTTTATAGGTTCGTGAACACTGTCATTAGACTAACTGGCTGAATCTTACAATAATAATATTGACCTTAAAAATGTATTAAAACTGTTTTTATTCCTGCAAAACCAAAAGAAATAAGACTTTCTCCAGAAGGAAAAATATAATGTATAAGAAATAATATAAATAGAAAGAAGTCTGTAAAATCATAGAAAATGTACTGGCAATTTGTTACAAGGTTTTTGTAGCGTAACATACATCACCAATACATCACATTAAACCAGGTGCTAATTATACATTAAATATGGGGGGGGGGTCACCTAATTTCAGTAGTTTGTAAAAATAAATATGCATGCTTCAGTGAACTAAATACATAGATTTAATTCAATTACACCTCATTATCAAACTTGTTTTGAGGGATAATGAGCTGATTTTGACCTATACAGTAACCTCTGATGGGTTATTTCACCTTTTCCAAAGTCTTTTCAAAAAGTGCCTTTTGAGCACTTACGGTATCTAGTTGTAGGCTAGATCTGCTGGTGTTCAGATTCTAGATTCAGACCGCAGGCTGAGTATTTTCCTGCATAATGATGCTGCTGGGTTTAATCATGCATTCACAACAGTATGAACCATTATAATCTATATTTTTATTGTATTTATTTCTTAATTTTTTTTGTTAATGTTCTTATTTAAGATACAGATCTATGTGAGCTATTTTCCACTGTTTAAAGAGTTGATCCCCTCCTACACACATTGTTTTGGTATCCTTCAGGGGGATCAAGGGTTAACTATGGGGTCAGACCCTCCAAACCTCCCTGTAATTCACACCCTGCTTTAAACTATTAAAAATGTTAATAAAAGTCACTTTTTTCCCCACTGTTTTTAGGTTAAAAGTTGTCAGAGGAAAGATCAAGATCTCATGATGGGATTCAAAAGCATAAATAAATAGGAAAAAATAAAAACATGAATAACAAAATATGGAAAACTGCTAATTTTCGGATATTTTTTACAGTGTAGTCGCAGTTATAAATCATCTATTTTATTATTAATCCTCCGGTGAAATCTTAATTCTTTATATACATTTTCCAAGTGTTGTTTAACAGAGAATATTTTCCAGTACATTTTTAATAACACATAATTAATAATCATCCAACACATTTTAACAGTAATTTCTAATAACTGATTTCCATGATGACTTTACAAAGTGTTTTACTTGTTATTTTGCAAGATATTCAGCTTAAAGTGCATTTTGAAGTTAATTAATTAGGTTAATTAGGCAAGTCAGGTTAATTAGGATTATTAATTAGGATAAATCATTGGACAACAATGGTTTGTTCTGTAAATGTATTCTTTAGTGGGATATTGTAAGTTCCAGCCAGTTAGTCCGATGACGGTGTCTACTGGTGGATGAAGGTTCACTGCGTGGTTGGCAAGAATAACGAGAATGTGAACGTGAGGGACTCCAGTGGCCGAGACAATTCTTCTGAGGGATATACTGTAAGCTCCCGAATGAACAAATGTAATTGTTACGAGTAAAGACAGAAGGTTCAAACATTCATCTATATTATATATTGAAACAATCTTCTTAATGTTTTATAAAAGAGTCAGATTAAACAAAAGATAAATATATATTAATATTCTAAACCACTTCATGTTAGATATGATTTAAATTTAAACTAATACAATATGTATTAAGCGCTGGAAAGGCCGAACATGCAGTGAACCTTCATCCATCAGTAGACACCGTCATTGGACTATCTGGCTGAGTTTTACAATATTAATATTGACCTTAAAAATCTATAAAAAATAAATAAATAAAAAATGCTTTTATTCCAGCCAAACCAAAAGAAATAAGACTTTCTCCAGACAAAAAATATTGTAAAATAAAATAAAATATAATATAATATAAAATAAAATAATTAAGTATAATATAATAAAATAAAATTTAATATTATATAATATAATATAATATAACATAACATAATTTTGTATAATATAATATAATAAAATACAATTTAATATAATAATATAATATAATATAATATAATATAATAATATAATTTAGTATAATATAATATAATATAATAATATAAAATAATATAGAATAATATAATATAATGAAAAATTCCTTGCTCTGTTAAACATCACTTGTGATATATTAAAAAACAAGAGGGATAATAATTTTTAATTTAATAATAATAATAACAATAATAATAATAATAATAATAATAATAAACTAAAAACAACAGCCCTTATGTAACATTTCCATAAATCCTCAGATTTCACACCACAGCATGTCATATTGAGCACATGAAAATGAGAAATGTTCAAAATCAAAGTGAAATCATCAGAAAATCAAAGTGAAAATCAAAGTGAAATCCTGTTTCAGATGCCACTGTTCAAGGCTTCATAATCAAAATCATCTCCACAGTGTCTTGATCTCTTCGGGGACTTTAGCAATATTTACCTGTCATTGTTTAGGTATACATTTTGTCTTGCAGGCCGCCGGGAGAGACGGCTGGGAGCGGCTGGGCGACTCTGCTGAGCGAGAGAAGCAGTCAGACTGAGAAAGCTCTGTTTGCATGTGTGGTTTGGAGAGTTCATGCATTTAAATGAGGGGTTAGTTTGGGGAGGCGTTCAGAAGGGTCACAGCAGGTGATACCAAAGTTATAACAGTTTCGCCAGTTTATGTTAGTTTTTATTTTGATACCATTTTTAAATTCGCCATTTCAGATTAGCTTTAGTTTGTTTAGCTTGTTTAGTTTTAGTTGAGTTGAACATGTTTCTATTTAGTTTTTATATATTTAGTAGTTTATTAGAGTAGCTTTCGATAGTATTCCTCACACGTGAGTGGGTAGAAAACACACTCTTTTATCGCTCTGACACTTTAAATGACACTTGCACCAGTTTTGCACCAGGCACTTTCTTACAATCACGCCATATCTATAAAAAAAACAATGTGCATTTATGGAGTGAGCTTCACACAGGTGAGTGGACTTGTCAAACCACCTGTAGAAACACACTCACTCTCTCTATCTCTCTCTCCCTCTCTCTCTCTCTCTATAAAAAACACACACATCCTCCTAACCCTAGCACTAACAGTTCATTTGTATAATTAAGCATAACTTCTTGTGTGTATTGCCTCTTGTTGAATTGCTGAATGCCTTCTCAATTGTAAGTCATTTACAAAAAAAAGGGGGCTTCAAAGGCCGCATTTGCACTGCACTGTTCAAGTGATTTTTTTCTCCCATGTGGCACAGATCGGATATGGTCCATGTACGTGTAAGCAAAGAAATGTATTGGATATGAATCGGATCTGTGTTCTTGTATCTGCAGTGTAAGCAGGAGATCGGATTATCATCTGTCAATGCGAGTGGCGTGTCATTAAAAACCATAGCGAATGACGTCAAATCTGACACTTTCATTTCAGAACAGACTTCAGCAGAGTCCCAAACCTTAAATCTCATACACGAGGACATAAACAGCTTTTATATTATATTTAGTGAGTACAATAAGCATAATTACAAAAATAAAGTCAGCTTTACAGTTCCAAGTTACTAAAGGTTTCCTTACATTATTTTTGTAAAGTCAACTTGTTGCTTTTAAAGCAATTGCTTACTCACTTTAAGTAACTAATCACTTTTTACAGAGTACACTCAAAAGATATGTTTGCTGCTTGTTCAAACTTATTAAAAATGATCTGAAACAACACAATTCGTGGGTGTTTTTTGAGGACAACATAATTGTTTTATGTTTAATCCACTTAAATTTGTAAAAAAACAACAATTTGGTTAACTTAATCGACATCTTTTGCAACATCAAGACATTGTGTGGAACCAATCATTTTTTTTTACAGTGTATGATTTGTTAATATTTTTGTTGTCTCTTTTGAAAATTAGATTTAATGAGAATAAAGATTTATTAATGGGACGTCAATTTGTGTCTTTCATATGTTTGGTAATTAAAATACATTCAGATAAATACACTGTAAAAGCCAATAAGTTCAGCTAACTCAAGAGTTAGAGTAAACTGATTGCAACAAACCATTTCCTAATGAGTATTGTGAACTTAATCCATTTGAGTAAACCAAGCAATTTAAGCACAGTAAAACCCAATAAACAAAGAGAACTCAAACCAACTGAGTACTGTAAAACCCAATAAGTTATGGCAACTCAAACCGTTTGAGGAAACCATTTGCTACAAACTATTTGAGATAAAAAAAACTAATCTATATGAGTACTGTGAACTTACTCCATTTAAGTTAAAATAATGAGGTAAATAATTAACTCATTACCTTCAACACCGAGTTTCAATTAACTTTCAGTCAATTTTGAGTTATTGACACTCATTTCATTTGATAAACTTGACTGTTGGGTTTTACAGTGTAGACTTAAGCATTCATTTAGTTGTTCAAGAGTAAAACGATATGAAAGACTGTTGTAACCACTAGCACAGTCAGTAGCAACAGGCTAGCGCAGAAATTCCACTGAAAATACTGGGGTAAACTAAACAGTCATATTTTAAAGACCTGGCGGGGGGAAATGGAATTTAACGCAGTGCTTCTTGTCCGATCTGAGACCCACTTCATATCGTATATTGAACAGGCAGTGAAGATCGCTGATTTTTAAATACATCAGATCTAAAACATGACAATATTTGTAATGGAAAGAGTTCAACGGAAACCCTTGGATTGGCTGACTGAAATTTAAAAGTCTGTGTGCATATAGCCTGTTATTTAAAACTATTATTATTTTTCATTGTACTGTACATTCATCCTGACATTAAACGTTAAATGAAATTTTTAATTATTTTAAAACTGCTTTTATTCCGGTCGAACTTAAAGACAAGACTTTCTCCTGAAGAAAAAATAATATAGGAAATACTGCTAAATTGTATTGCTCCATTAAACATCACTTGGGTGAATTTTTGAATAAAACTTTCACTGGAAGCCAAATAATTTTGCCTTCGACTGTATGTATATAACTATAATATACAGATGAATAACACACACATACATTACAATAATTATTTTTAAGTTAATTATATTAAATATCTATTTGTTTAAAATGACTGAAAGAACGAAGTGCTTCTCAAAAATATGTGATTGAGATGACAAACTCAAAAATGGATAGACTAGTGTATGACAGATGATGCTTAGCATATGACAGGTGAAGAATAAAATAAGAGATGGCATGTTTCAGATGTCTTTCATCACCTGTAGGCTCCGCCGTTGAGCTCCGGATGAACCTGCTGCTCCATCACCCCCCACGGCGCCGTAGTCACAAAAAACTCTTTGTTGACGCAGTTTCTGAGACTGTCTGGAATACGACCTGAAAACCAGAACAAACCCCACACATGATGACTGATGTTTTGAGCGAGAAAGAGAGAGAGAGTTTATATAAAGATCTAGATTTATATTCCCTCAAGGATATACGGGTTCATGCTAGGAGGAAGCTTTTCATAAATGATAGTTCGAAAAGTTATGCGATATAGGTAGAAGTGAGAGAAAAAGACATGTCAGGACTTGCCCATCACAGTTCAACTATCCTGTAGTTAGTTATCCATAATTAAACATGTAACCCACCGATAATTCATTCTTTCATTTTCTTTTCAGCTTAAAGCCTGATTTATACTTCTGCGTCAGGTGACCGGCGTAACCCATGGCGCATGCAATGTGCGTGGCTGTGCATTTACGCCCTATTCACACGGGGCTTCAGCGTCAACGCTTGACTGAAGGCGTGTCTGAAGTTGGGGCTGAAGCGATCGTCATAAAAGCGTCAGCCAATGAAATCCAGTCAGCAATAGGCCACTGTCTGAGCTGGTGTATTTGCATACAGCGATCTGATTGGCTGACGCTTCCGTTGGCGCTTGAAAAGTTGAGCTAGTCCCAACTTCTGCAGCGAGCAACGCTTCTGAAGCGGTGCCGACGGATCCACAATGCAGTTCGGCAACGCCTGACGTCACCCATTCAAAGTGAATGGGAAGCGTTGATGCTGACGCCCTGTGTGAATAGGGCGTAATTATACTTCTGCGCGCTGTCTCTGTTGGTCTGCATTAACACTTCTGAAAACGCTAGTTGGCAGTGAGGTGTAAATGTTCCTCTGTGTCGAGTTTCTTCGCTGCTTTTTTGCTTTTCCTGAACACTTCCGGGATGTTCAAGTGGCTCAAACTCGCTCATTTGGAGGCAGGAACCGGCAGACGTGCAACAACTTTAACTATGAGGTAAACACAAAACAAAACTTTCCATCCGGAGCTCCTTCACGGGACTCCACACTTGTAAACAATTGCTCGCGCCATTCGCGCAGCTCTCGTCAGCGCTACCAAACCGACCAATCACAGAGCTTACGCTACGCGTCGTTGCGACATGTAGTTACATTTTTTGAGAGGTGCACGTCAGTGACGACGACGGCCACGGCGAAGGGCTATGCGTCAGCGCAGTAGCATACGCCGGCGTTTGATGCAGAAGTATAAATCAGCCTTAATCCCTTAATTAATCTGGGGTCGCCACAGCAGCATGAACCGCCAACTTAACCAGCATATGTTTTACGCAGCGATTGCATTCGAAGGCTCTGTTTACAGCTGGTTTTAAAGGGACAGTTAACTTAACAATTAAAATTATAAAGTGGTTTGCATTTTGTTGAACACAAAAGATGATGTTTTAAAGAGTACCTATTGAGGGTGCAAATTATACATTGATTATCAGGGGGTCAGCGAGCAGTGTAGGGTCACACACAAGCACATGGACGGTCAGTCGCACACATCAACATCCAGAAGCACCACCGACGACGAAAGTAAATTCAGTAAGTTCAAAGATGGCGTTTGCAAACTGGAAATATAAGCTCTACTCTTCCCTCATTGAAAGGCGCGAATGTTCATATATTGTGCAACTTATGCCCAAGAAAAAAAAAAAAAAGAGTCTCTCTGCATTGCTGGTAAGTAACTCTAGGCTGTTTCTCAATATGTGTTCTTCAGCGGTCTTGCGTCCTCGTGTTCTCGTGTAACGTCATCATCAGCTGCCAAAGTTCAGTTCCAATACTCAAGACCGCAAAAACAGAGGACGCGTAAATCTTCCTGGATGTGTTCTTGATATCAAGGATGCACTGCTCCAGAAGTCATTGTGACTGGAGGTGGGAAGCGCAGCATTTTATTTAGATTTATTATTAAAGTTTATAGAACTTATTCATCCCAGAAGTTTCCCTAAATAAAACGGTGAATATAAACATTCCCTTGGACATCTTAATAAAGGAATAAACACATTAAGGGTGTTTGTTTGCTGAAATTCATATTAAAATCTGTTTTATTTATATTGTGTAATGTATATTTTTAATGTTTTTATGCAGAGTATATATTTTGAAAAGGGGAAAAACAATAAACTGTCGTATGAATGCTGTAATGTTTAAATCATTTTAAAACGTGTGACGGTCATGTGACCTTCAGGAAGAACGCAGCATCTCATTCCTCACAACACATGTTCTGCCTTTGTGCTTTGTTTTCTTTGTTTGCTCGTTCCTACACTCGTAGACAGCGATAACGTAAAGCACCTCCACGTAGTAACACTGTCTCTACTAGTACGGTTGAATGACACTTGTCCTGGGAGCACTGTACAAATATGGCGACGATATTGACGCATACTCAGGGTCCATATGCGATATCTAGTGTATATATCTATGACTGTATTGTACAATGGGGTGGCACAGTGGCTCAGAGGTTAGCACTGTCATCTCACAGCTGGTTCGTGTCCCGGCTGGGCCAGTTGGCATTTCTATGTGGAGTTTGCATGTTCTCCCTACGTTGGCGTGGATTTCCTCCGGGTGCTCTGGTTTCCCCCACTGTCCAAAGACATGTGCTGTAGGTGAATTGGATTAACTAAACTAGCTGTAGAGTATGTGAATGCGAAAGAGCATGTTTCCAGTACTGTGTTGCAGCTGGAAGGGTATCTGCTGTGTAAAGCATTTGCTGGAATAGTTCAAGTCCTATATATATATATATATATATATATATATATATATATATGTATGTATGTATGTATGTATGTATGTATATATGTATGTATATATATATATATATATATATATATATATATATATATATATATATATATATATATATATATATATATATATATATATATATATATATATATATATACACACACACACACACACACACTTCCAACTGCCACAAGGCTGCACAAAGTGCTTTACAGAGAGAAAATAAACACATGATATGAGCATAAAACAGTAAAAACAGCATTAGGCACATAATAGGAAGGAACATAGAAAGATTATCAATAAAAGAGCAAAATACAAATAAAAAATAATAAAATAAAATATTTTTTTCCTAATTAAAAGATGCTACCACACTTGACCAACACTAAACACGATAGAGAACATGATCGTTTTGATTTGAATAGTTGGTGGTTCATTCCGCTCTGGGTCCCTTATAAATAAGGGACTAAGCCAAAGGAAAATTATTGAATGGATGAAGTGAACTAGCTTACACCCATTTAAGTCTGTATTTAGCATCATTCTCCAGTAATCGGATCAACAAAACACATATGTAATGCAAGGTGAGCAGTGTGTAATAAATGCAGTGAGATGTTGTACCGGTGATGGCTCTGCGGATCTCAGTGGCTGCTGCCTCTCTCATCTCTAGTGAGGCCTGCTCACTGTACCAGGCTGTGTGAGGGGTGCAGATCAGATTGGGCGCGTCCTTCAGAGGACCCTGAGTGAAACTGAGAGAAAAACACAGCATGAGGCAGACAGAATAAGACTGCAGGATGATCATGACACATACTTTGAAGAAATTGCATAAATTACTAAAATAAAATGGTCCCACTTTTTATTAAGTGTCCTTAAGTACTATGTACTTACATCAAAAATAAATACAATGTACTTACTGTGCTTATAATGTATTTGAGAACACGTGGTGCTTTTGAGTTGGAATAGAGGTTTGGTGGCATGGGTAGGTTTAAGAGTGGGTTAAGGTGTAAGGGGTGGTCAACAGTGTATTTACAAATGTTATTACAAAAGTTAATAACAGATGTAATGACATACATGTATTTAATCAAGCATAAGTACACAGTAAATACATGTATTTACACAATAAGTACATTGGAACAAACTACTCATTCCTGTGTAAGTACATATTAGTTAAGGCCACTTAATATAAAGTGGGACCAATAAAATTACTACAATTTAACACAAGTGTTTTCTAATTTCATATATTTTATTTCTGCGATACAAAGTATTTTGTAATGTAATGTGTATTTATATAGCGCATTTATCGTGTATGGTCATACACCCAAAGTGCTTCACAATCATGAGGGGGGTCTCTCCACACCAACACCAGTGTGCAGCATCCACTTGGATGATGCGACGGCAGCCACAGGACTACAGCGCCAATGCGCTCACCACACACCACTACTGGAGTGGAGAGACCGAGATACAGCCAATTCGGTGAATGGGGATGATTTGGAGGCCATGATAGGTTAGAGCTAATAGAGGGAATTTAGCCAGGACACCAGGATTACACCCCTACTCTTTACTAAAAGTGATATTGGATTTATAATGACCACAGAGAGTCAGGACCTCAATTTAACATCTCATCCGAAAGACAAATTTTCAACAGCATTACTACAGTCTTCAGATTGTTTTATCAATTTAATGCATGCATGTTGAATATTGATGCTGAATACCCATGCTAATTTAATGCATAAATACTGACGTCAAACATATTATTTTTTATTCTTATTATAGTACTAGTTCTAATAATAAATGTAGCTGCAAGCAGCTATTATCGGGGCCAAGCAGCCCAGCGGCCACATCATAAACTAGCACAGCAACAAGCTACAGAGCAACTGGAAAAGGCTTTTGGAAGCATGGTCTGAGCCACATTTGGTGGAAATTGGGCTAACGATCTATGGAGAGTTCAAAACAGCAGATTTTCAAACTAATTTAAGATGGTGGACTGGAAGTCATGCCAATTAGAGAACAAATTATATCAATGTTATCCGTATATGATCCAAGGAATCTGCAAGACCAGTCTTATGACAATAAACAAAACTATTGAAAAGTCCTTTAATAAAGTTTGTATGATTTCTATTGATAGAATTTAATTGTTTGTCAATTTTACCCAAAAGGTGGTGCAAACTGACGTAGGTTGGTTGTCAGGTCTAGATCCCACACATTGAGTTTGGTTCAATTCTTCAAACCATTGAAGTGATTTAGCCTGTAATGTCATCTGGCAGCAATACATCAACAGTTTTGGTTTATAAGACTTTTGGTCTACATGGTCTGAAGATAATCAAGTCAAATTTGGTGAAAATTGGACCAAAGATTAGTCCATTGGGTTCGAAAGTTCTAAAGATAAACATAAGTGAAACTTTGGATAAGTGGTGGCCAAGAGAGTTTGAGTTAGAGAGTCCAAATTTGTTGTGGTTGAAGATCAGCAAACAGATCATAGGGCTGCCATAGACTTCCCTAAAGGAAGAAGAAGAAGCAGGCAGAAGAATAATAATAACCAGACCAGATACAATAGGTGCCTACACACCTTCTGCGCTTGGCCCCTAATTTAATATGCTGATAGTGAAAAAACAACATAAATGCTAGTATATGCTGTAGTAATGAAGAATAAATACTTGGCATATAGTATTCAGAAGAAATATATCCGGGAAAATAATATATATTTATTAGTGCTGTCAAAATTAGTGCGTTAATGCATGCAGTATAAAACAATTAATATCACATCACCAGGCTCTCCAGCGTTTCCTCCAGAGTTTCATGCAATTTCGGGTGTTTCATTTTTAACTTTCGACTTCTGTTTAAATGGAATTTAATACCGCATGGCGAACAGAAAGAAAAACCTACGCATTTCATGACTCGGTGGTCCTTTAAGGTAATCAAAAATCACTGTTTACATGGTAGACTCTTAATAAGAGCATTATCTCAATCCTAATAAAATTGGAGTATTAGCGTCTTATGTAAATGTACTCAGAAAGTGCCAGATGAAGTTGCAAGCTGTCACAGCGCATTCCTCTGCCTTTCAGCATGCGCCCTCCAATGTTTCATTAAGTTTGACGTGTTTCCCTTTTAAACGCAACTTTTGTAAAGCATCTGGTTTGCGTTGTTATGTCAGAATCCTTGTGAAATACAGCCAGACTTTAGAACGCTTAGTTTAAGCTAATTTGATGAACGCGAACATGCGTGTTGAATCTGAAGGCAGTCGCTCCGACCTCCCTGTCCTGTGAGCATTGTGTGTGTGGGTTTGTTGCGCGTTTCTTAGCAACAAACCTGCCTAAACTAATTATTTTATGTGTCCGAATAATTCGATACATAAAAAACTAAATCAAAAAGTAACGAATTGCTGTGAGATTGCGTTGCACTCTCAGCTCACATCATTCAAAAGAAAAGGTCCACATTGTCCACCGATAATATCAGCAGCAACACTTAGAATCCAACATGGAAATCAATGTTTTTTTATTGGCATTGATTGTTTTGAAATTCAAATGGCACTAACATGCCTGTGTTTTAATTTCTGTAATAAATATGACTGTCAAGCCAGGATCTTGATGGTTTATTGTGGGTATGTTGTTTACATGAAGAAATTTGTGTTACAAGTTGAACAAATATTCTAATAAACAATTATATTTAGAATTGAAATAGTTTTTGTCTTGCGTTTACATTAATTTTACATTTAAATAGCCAAAATTACAAGTTTCAGTATTTTAAATGCGATTAATCGCTATTAATTTTCAAAAGAAGTGTGATTAGTGAATTTTTTTTACTTGATTGACAGCACTAATATTATATATTCTTGCCATATTTACCCAGCTAAAACAATATGTACTAAAAATAAGTTATGCGCTGGTACTAATTTTGCACATCATATTTAATTAAAAGTAAGCAAGTCAGGTGACACTGGAGAGATGTTTAGAGCGCTGTATATCTTTATGAGTTGCCTGAAACATGAGTTTCTAGAAACTGTTGAACACAAGATATTATGCTTAAAGAAGATATTTTGAAGAAACCTAAAATCAGTAGTTGGAAATGCAAATACTATGGATGCCAATGGTCACAGGCTTTCTTCAAAATATCTTGTTCGACATTCAACAGAAGAAAGAAAGTCATGAAGGTTGTAACCACGTGAGGGAGAGTATACTGTAAAGTGAGTAAACTTTCATTTTTTTGTGAATTAATGCAAAACTTTGTAATTAGTAAGTCATTCCATATGTTACCTGAAGGGTTCAGACTCATGAACGTCCAGGGCAGCGCCGCGTATCCTGCCCTCTTTCAGAGCCTGAGCCAGAGCTTTCTCATCCACCAGACCACCGCGAGCTGTGTTCACGAGAAACGCTCCCTGTCGCATCTGAAACAACATCACACACCATGAGCCTTGTCCACACACAAACAGGTTCTGTTACCCAATTTTAGATTTACAATAGACATTGTTTTTATATCAGGTTAACAATATTGTCTATGACCTACCTCTGGCCCTAAACACAATCCTTTACAGAAACAAGTGCACATCTTTAGCTAATAATTAAATGTGCTCTGGCAGATTTATAAGCACTGTATACACCCTATACATACACTTGCTGTGCATTTGTATGACGCTTGAAGATTTTGATGTTTGCAGACTCTTAGATATTTGCTTCTTCTGTTAAAGCCACAACCTTGGGGATGTTTGTTTGTTTGTGTAGTTGTTGTTGTTGACTTTGTGCAAATTTATACAAAATTCCTACAAATAAAGTTCAATATGGTGCATCCCTAAATAACACTAAGACGAGTTTGTAACACATCGAGTCCCAGCTGGCTTTTCTGTGTGGAGTTTGCATGTTCTCCCCGTGTTGGCGGGTGTTTCCTCTGGGGGTCTCCGGTTTCCCCCACAGTCCAAACACATGCGCTATAGGTGAATTAAATAAACTGAATCGGCAGTAGCGTATAAGTGTGTGTGTGTGAATAAGAGTGTATGGATGTTTCCCAGTACTGGGTTGAAGCTGGAAGGGCATCCGCTGCGTAAAAACATTTGCTATAGTAGTTGGTGGTTCATTCCATTGTGGTGACCCCTGATAAATGAGGGACTATAGATAGCGAGAGCGACTCTCTTCAGATCAACATGCATGATTGCGTTCATCAAATTTGCTTAAACTCAGCGTTCTGAAATGTATTTTACAAGCAAGGATTCAGACACAGCAACGTGAAGCAAATGTTGCGTGGAGGGGGGAAACACGTCAAACGTAATGACACATTTGAGGCCTCATGGAATCAACTTAAAGGCAGAGGATGCACTGTCTCTGAAAGCGTACGACATCATCTGGCACACCAATGCTCCGATTTTAATATGATTTAGACCAGTGGTTCTCAAACTGTAGTTTGTGTACCACTAGTTGTACGCGGGCTTCCTTCTAGTGGTACGCGATGAAAATACACTTTTAACCCTTTGACGCATAGAATTATGTGATCAGCATGTTAACTTTAGTCATCAGCTGCTTAAAATAAGGTGTACGGCAGCGGCAACTGGGAGCAGATACGCTCTAGAGAAGCGCTTTTGCAGACCAGTACTGTTGTGTTGGCATTTCAGTTACAACAAACTCAGGAATCTCCCGATGCTGCATCATTGGTAGAATAATGATCACAAATGTGTTAAAAACTGTGTTCGTAGTTGTGTAAAATAGTACATGGTTTCGATATGTTATTTTTTTTGTAAAGCGTTTGTTTTGTAAAGTTTGTTTTGTTAACCAAAAGTGGCTTTCGGTTATTTGTTATCTTAGATTTAGGCTAATTAATCTGGATGTGATTCAAGTGTAGCGGGACACAAATAGACTCAACCAACTTTGCCATGCTTGAAGCTAGAATAATTAAAGTTAGTCTCTGTGTGTGGTTAACACAAACTCTATTAATTAATCTACCTCGTCATTATGGTGGGTACTTGGAGAGACAATTTTTTTTCTGAGGTGGTACTTGATAAAAAAAGTTTGAGAACCACTGCTTTTTAGACAACGCTCTGATTTAGAGTCTAGACCAGGAATTCCCAAACTTTTTTATTCAAACACCTAGGCAAGTAATTCAATCTCAAGACCCACCATATTATTTTAATATGGAAAAATGGGTAAAAAAATGTATCCATTCAAAGCAGTCAAAAATATATGGTGTGTGGCTTTTTGGATTTTGCGATTTGATATGCACAAAATGAGGTTTGAAGTGCTTTTTGTGGGATGCTGGCTGTAACTGTGATCATTTTTTTGTTGAAAAAGATACTCTTCTTTTTTTTTTAGAAGAGAATATGATCAACCTTTGATCAAGCTCCTTGATTATGATCAAGCCCCGTCACATCGCAGTAAATTCCACTGCTAGTGTTTAGTCATAAGAAACTAAATAGCTGTTTGATCGACTACTACAAGCTGGGAAAACGTCAGATAAATATGCCAATGCAATTAACGTTATCGCTGAATAGATCTAATATTTACACATTTGCTTGAGGAAGGAATGATGGGGGTAGATACATTACTATTACTATTTTCCATAACATCTATGCCCTTCCATAACATTAGCTGACATTAAAACTAACAGATAGCACTATAGCTATTTATTGATTAGCAATCTGTCAACGTTTGGTTGTAAAAAATATGGGACAACAAATAGCTTCAAATGATAGAATACATAGCAAACATTAGAAAATATTGACATTATAATAAAAGGTTTAGCCTGTTAAAATCAATGCCCTATACAGAAATTAAATAAAGCTATAAAATCTACTTCACTTTTATTGTATTTGCATATTGATTTAAGTTACTATAAATATTTAGTGAAGAGCAGCAAATGAATCTCTCATTGTGTTTTGTTTGATAACAGAGGTGTTAATGTTAGAATGCAAAGATCTATAATGAAGCATTCGACTACTTTAGTAACTGTTTGTGCTCATTTAAGAGAAAATTAGTAGCGTTTCAAATAAAACACGCAGGACAAAGCAAAAAAACAAAAAAACGAAGAAAAAAAATAATAAAAAAAATAAGCACTTTTCCGACGGTCCCTTACTGAGAGCTCCACTCTGCGCGAGCTCTGGCGGCTAAATGCAGATTGCGAGGGCTCAAACGGAGCAGTGCTTGTAATGTCGAGCAAAAAAAAAAAGAAAGACAGCTGTGAACATAACCAGCTTTGTCTTTTTGTAGGAAACACACTTTAGATATTTTTAGGGTAAGAGGTTTTTGAGTTATTGCCATCAATCGTACTGGTTTTGATTCACCGCAATGTAAATATAGCTGCAGCTATGTGACCACCGTTTAAAAAACCCTGGTCTAGACTACCATGTAAACAATGATTTTTGATAACCTTAAAGGAACACAGACACCTTCGTTGGGAAATGCAGAGGTTTTTGGTTTCCATTCAACGTGCTGTTTCAAATTCCATTAAAAGAGCACTCTTCCACCAATCCTTACCTAATGCTCGTATCTGTTTGTCATGGGGGCATGAACAAAATGTTGCTAAATGAAAGTGAAACTGCAGTTTAAGTCGAAAAATTAAAAATGAAACACCTGAAATATATGAAACTCTGGAGGAAACATAGCATGGTGACGCAATGACGTCAATCAATCTATGTACTATTACATGTAAGACGGGATCATGAAAGAAACATTCAAAAAGCAACTCATGTAAACACCTTGATCATATTATTGTCTAATCCAGATTAGGGAAATCATTAGATTACTGATAACCATGTAAACATAGTCACAAGCCCTAACCCTAGAAAAAAGGAGTTCAGTATTTTGATGACAGCCTTTCCCCAGGCTAATAGTAAGCTAATGTAATTTCATAATGCAAATCTTTAATTGATGCTTACCAACAAATGATCGAAGGAAATATATTAATTTAATTCAAATACATAAAATATGAATTGATGTTTACTTTTAACTTTAAATATATATTTCTATTAAAATAATTTTTAAAAAGATTTTGTCAAATAAAAGATTTTTCTAGAGTCATCCACCATCATTTTGTGGCTTAAAAGTATCAGTTCAGGCATTGTTTTGGCACTGATACCATTTAAAAAGTATTGATTTGGCACAGGTATCGAAATAACCCCAAACAAAACCCAACCCTAGTTTTGGGTGAACTATCCTTTTAAGAATAATAGTAAAGAACAGAATGGACATTACTGTATATTAATATTAGGTGTAGAATATTATTGGGTGAACTATCCCTTTAAAAATATGCACAGAAATTTGCAAACACAAGAACTTTTGTGCGAACTATCTCTTTAAGGATGCGCAGGGGTCTTTGCAGACACTAGATGGCGCTGTGGCCAGCATTATTTACCTGTTTGATGGTGAAGTCGTTGATGAGGTGATGGTTGTGTTCGTTCAGGTTGCAGTGCAGAGACACACAGTCGCTCTGGTACAGCAGGTCCTGTAAGGTGTAAACTCTCTGCACGCCCAGCGATCGCTCTAATCCGTCTTGCAGATACGGGTCGTAAAAGATCACATTAAAGCCAAACGCTTTCGCTCGAACTGCCACTGCCTGCCCCGATCGACCTACAGGAGACAGTTAGAGGCATGGGGGCAATTTAGTAAATAAATATTAGCATTAACCACATATATTATTATTATTATTATTATTATTATTGTTATTAATGTTGTTATTATTAGTTGTACAACATTACCAGATTTTAAGTATTTCAATTTTTTTGGTTCACTTTAGTAAGTATTACTAATAACTTTTAACATTACCACATATTATTATTATTATTACTATCATCATTACTATTAATAACAGTTGTACATCATTACCAGATTTAAAATATTTTATTTATTTTTTATTTTTTGGGGGGGGGGGGCAATTTAGTAAATAAATATTAGCATTAACCACATATATTATTATTATTATTATTATTAATATTATTATTATTGTTATTAATGTTGTTATTATTAGTTGTACAACATTACCAAATTTTAAGTATTTCTCCTCTGACCTCTGGCATCAAAAAGGCATTTGCACCCACAGAACTACTGCTCACTGAATATTTTCTCTTATTTTTTTAGTACTTAAATTGGCTTAGGTTTAGTAGACACAGTAGATACCGAGTAGTTTCTAAGGCAAACAGTGAGTATTTTTCATAATAAAAATATTTTTGTAAATAATAAGTTAGGTTTGAGTTGTCTAAGTTAAAGTTGCCATCACAGTAAACCTTTTATGTGTTTCATGCTTTTAATTTGTTTCAAATAATGAGAAGCATTTAAAAAGATTTTTTTTTTAACTACATGTAAGTACACTTAAGCAAATTATGGACCCTTTTTACATGATGCTTTTAATGTTAAACATCATCTAAAATCCTTGAAAGTTTTTAATTGTAATTTTTAAAAACAAGTTTGCATATATATGATCATCATCATAGACATCATCTCTTCATCAAATAAAAAAAAATGAATTACTGCTTATGCAAGGTGTTTCTAATGCAGTGTCTATGGGGTCAGGACAGTGATCATGTTCTCTCTTCTGGCTGCCGTTATCAGTCTCACACATTTTTTTCCATTTTCTGAAAATCTTGATAACACCATAGTGGAGATTGTCTTTTACTATTTTAGCAAATAGGATTGTAAAAAAAAGATTTGTTGTACGCTCCGATTCACCACACTCTAAGTTTACCCAATTATGACCATGAGTTCTGCTACTGAGAAACCTGGAAATGTGAAAAGAGTCCATTGTCCAGTGTGTGTGAGTGTTTCTGACCGAAGCCGATGAGTCCGAGCGTCTCTCCTCTAATTCGTGCGGCTCCTGACGCCACCTCTCTGATCTGCTCCACGCTCTGCACCCGTGTGCCCTCCCGCATGGCCTGATACAGCCACGTGTTCCTGCGGTAGAGATTCAAGATGTGGCAGAGCGTCGAGTCCGCCGTCTCCTCCACCGCAGCCGACGGAATATTACACACCGCAATACCTGCACACAAAACACACACTCACACAACAGAACTCCTCACAAGCAAGAGGATTCATGCTAACATGATTCGATTTGATCCCTTCAAGTAAATAGTTGAGTTTTAGCATTGTTAAGTTCATTCATTCTGATCTCTGGGTCTGACAGGAACACTATTAGCTTAGCTTAGCATAAACCATTGAATCGGATTAGACCATTAGCATCTCTCTCTCTCTCTCTCTCTCTCTCTCTCTCTCTGCAAAAAAATAGAGCGAGTACTGATAATTTTCCTATTTAATTCTTGAATGTTCTGTAGTTACATTGTGTACTTAGACTGACGGCTATTTTCCTGGTCGATATGGCTAGGAACTATTCTCTGATTCAGACGTAATAAACAAGAATTTCTTTTCTCAGAGCAAAATCTTTACATACTTGCAAAAAATTTAATATAATGTGTACAACATGTTAGAGCTGAGTCTAATGTGTACAAAACAGTACAAAACCATTTGTTATTTTGGTCTAAAACGTCTCTGACAATAAAAGAAACAGGCCATGTCCACGCTTGTACACTTGTATTTTTTATAAATAGGATCTTCCCTGCTTTCGTTTATAAAAAAAACTGTCCACATAAAAAACACAAAGACCCACTGTGATGCATGTTGAGGGCAGACCGAACCAACAGGTGGCGATAATGACACTTTTATGCTGGGTTCACACATATAGCAGGTAATTAAGTATTTATGACGTTGTTCTCTCTTCTGTCTGTCCTTTTTCTGCAAGTCTTGATAACAACATGGAGTTTTTCTTTTAATTTTTCAGCAAATAGGATTGTAAAAAAAAAAAAAAAAAAAAAACATTTGTTCTACTCTTCCATTCACTGCACTCTAAAGGCGTACTTACACTATGTACAGTTGCCTTGAACGAGGCCAAAGCACGCTTGTCCCCTCTCCCGTCTCCCCTGACGGCCCACACTTACATTACATTTGGGCCTAGGCACTCTTACGTCATCGATGATGCGCTGTTCAGCGCTCTCGCTCAGCACAGTGGAGATTGCTTTAGTTATATTGTTTTAGTCGTTGGGGATGCGTGACACACTGTCAAATATTTTTATTTATTATTTATACACCTTTGACGCATATAAACAATCATAAAGTTCGTGTGCTGCAGGATTTAGGAGGTTTGCTGAAGGCGCAGCTGTGGTGCAATGAGGAGTTTGCGCCTTTAATAATCTACGACAGTTTGCGTTCATTGAACAGCAAGAATGACTCATTAATCCATATAAAACGATCCCTTAAAAGTCACGCCTCGCTTTCAGTTTTGGGCTCAGGCCCGTTTTGCACTCACACTATAAGTGTACCGCGTATAACAGTGGTTTGTTCTGTAGAGAGTCAGATCTCTGGGTCTGGTAGGAACACTATTAGCTTAGCTTAGCATAAACCATTGAATTGGATTAGACCATTAGCAGCATTTCTCCCTCTCTGCAAAAAGTTTTGATCATTTTTCTAATTAAACCTTGAACATTTTGTAGTTACATCGTGTACTAAGACTGGCGGGAAATGAAAACTTGTTTTTTTTCCAGGCTGATATGGTTAAGAACCTGTGCGAATCGTAGCCTCAGTTTCCTGTTCTTAGCTGACAGGAGTGGCACCCGGTGGGATCTTCTGCTGCTGTAGCCCATTCGCCTCAAGGTTGATCGTGTTGTGCTGTCAGAGATGCTCTTCTGCAGACCTCATTTGAAACGAGTGGTTATTTGAGTTATTGTTGCCTTTCTATCAGCTGGAACCGGTCTGGCCATTCTCATCTGACCTCTGGCATCAACAAGGCATTTGCACCCACAGAACTGCCACTCACTGAATATTTTCTCTTCTTCAAGCCATTCTCTGTAAACCCTAGAGATGGTTGTACGTGAAAATCCCAGTAGATTAGCAGCTTCTGAAATACTCAGACCAGCCCGTCTGGCACCAACAATCATGCCACGTTCAAAGTCTCTTAAATCCCCTTTCCTCCCCATTCAGATGCTTGGTTTGAACTGCAGCAGATCGTCTTGACCACGACTACATGCCTAAATGCATTGAGTTGCTGCCATGTGATTGGCTGATTTGATTTGTGTTAACGAGCAGTTGGACAGGTGTACCTAATAAAGTGGCCGATGGGTGTATAATACTGTATGCAATTGACCAATATACATAATATAAATTCAAAATACTACTGGTGCATCTTGAATGATTTTTATATCAGACATAGAAACCCTTTTCATCTCAAAAACTCTTTCAAATGTTTACTGTATTGTACAAATGCCTCTATTGTGAGTATAAACAGGCTCTCTCACCCATCTCTCCGGCAGCTTTAATGTCGATGTTGTCGTATCCACTGCCGATGCGGATGATAATCCGGAGGGCTTTGAACTTTTCCAGGTCTTCTCTGGTCAGGGTGATGGTGTGGTACATCATCGCACCCACCGCCTCGTTCAACACCTGCACACGCAGACACATGATCATGAGCATCACAGACACGCACATCATTTCTCTGTGGAGCATGTGGGTGTAATGCATTTGTCTTGAGGAGTTTGCCATGTTCGTACATTTCCTTTCAGTTTGAGAACTGAGAAATGTTTGCTTTACAAACACTACAAAGTCAAAGCCCTCATTTAGACTGAACCATCCATAAAACAAGGATAAACTGAACAGGCAAACACCCTGATTTTGAGCTGATAGTCCAACAGTTTCTGCATTAGTGGCTCTGATATGTGGCTCAATAAAACAAGAATGACAGCCTGTCTCTGTAAAAATATATGCTTCTTTCTTTCTTTTGTTCTCTTTCTTCTATTTGTTTTTGCTTGTTATCTTTATTTTTTTCTTTCACTTGTTCATTCTTTTTTTTTGTTTGTTCTCTCTCATTCTGTCTTTTTTCACCTTTTTGTTTTCTTTCTTTCTTTCTTTCTTTCTTTCTTTCTTTCTTTCTTTCTTTCTTTCTTTCTTTCTTTCTTTCTCTTTCTTTCGCTCATTTTCTGTTTCGTTCTTTCTCTTTATTTTGCTTGTTTCTTCTCTTTCTTTCTTTCACTTATTTACTTTCTCTTTCATTCTCTTTTTTGTTTGTTTGATCTTTTTCTTTTTCCCCTCGTTTTTGATCTCTTTTTTATTTTTATTCATTCTTTTTTTCCTCTTGTCTCTTTCTTTCTTTTGTTCCTTTTTTCGTTCATTGTCTTTCGCTTTTCGCTTGTTTGCTCTTTTTCTCTTTCTTTTGTTCATTCGTTCTCTTTCTTCTCCTCCATTCATTCTCTTTCTTTTATTCTCTCTCTTTCATTAGTTCGTCCTTTTTTCTTTCTTTTGTTCTTTAACTTTCTCTGTCATAATTTTTTGTTTATGTTTGTTTGTTCTTCCTCTCTTTTTTTCCCTCGTTCTCTTTTTTATTTGATCTCTTTTTTATTTTTTTTGTTCTTTCATTTTTCTCTTGTTCTTACTTTCTTGTTCTTTGTTCATTCTTTCTTTTGTTCCTTTTCTTTCATTCGTTATGTCTTTCCTTCGCTTGTTTGTTCTCTTGCTTTTACCTCTTTCTTTTGTTATTTTGTTCTCTTTCATTCCGTCTCTTTCACTTGTTCGTTCTCTTTCTTTCTTTCTTTCTTTCTTTATTGTTCATTCTCTTTTGTTCATTTTCTTTGTTTCGTTCGTTCTCTTTCTTTAGCTTGTTCTTTCTCATTTACTTTCACTTGTTCATTCTCTTTCTCTTTCATTCTCTTTTTTTGATGGTTTGTTTGTTCTTCCATGTTTCTTTAATCTCTATTTTTATTTGTTCTTTCTTTTTTCTCGTTCTCTTTGTTTTGTTCGTTGTCCTTTCTTTCGTTCCTTTTCTTTCGTTCGTTATGTCTTTCTTTCGCTTGTTTGTTCTCTTTCTTTGTTTTTCTTTGGTTCATTTAATCTTTCTTTTTACTCGTTCTCTTTCTTTCACTCGTATTCATTCGTTTTTCTTTCTCTCCCTCCCTTTTCTTTCTTTATTCATTCTCTCTCTCTCTCCTGCCATGATTACAGCACATAATATCTGACTGAATATTTTTTAAGACACTAGCATTCAGCTTAAAAAGACATTTAAAGGCTTAACTAGTGTAATTATGCTAACTAGGCAAGTCATTGGACTACAGTGGTTTGCCTTGTAGCCGATCAAAAAACAAAAAAACAAAATACAATAATCTTTAAATTGCCAGTGCTGCCTTGCCCCTAAAGATTAGAATTTTAGTTTAAGACCGTTTGTCAACATGCATGCAAATGTGCTCTTAGAATCAAGTAGCAGCATGACTGATAAATGTTCATGCGAACAAATGAAAGCAGATGAATAGCAAATGAGAGGATGATCAGGCGCACGGTGATACACAGGTAATCCTCGCTCATTGACGACACTGTCAGGCATCACAGCTGAAGCGATGCGCACGAGTGTTTAAAAGCTCTCATCTCCTGTTTTCTTGCACAAAGCAACCGTGCCTGGAAACGCAACAGGTGCATCAGCTCATGCATACACAGTCCTGCTACTTTCGAGATTTTTTGTAAGCATCAGCGGTTACCGCTTTCGCTTTAACCATGTTTTAAACTGATTATTAAAGGGCCAAACGTTAACCTTTTGCTTACAGCTATTTTTGTTAATATGGTTAATTAATAATTTACAATATCATTCTTTACAATAACATTGCTTTAATAGGAGTATGACTCTCCATTTATCTATATTTAATTGGTGATCAGGGACTTTTAGCCTGGACAGACTACTGTGCTTAGTTTTAGATACATGATGACAATAATTATTTTAAATGTCAATTGTTTTTTTAAGAACATTTTTGTCGAATAAAAAGTGTGTATACAGTTATATTTTGCTTGCTTTGACGCATTATTTAAAATCTGTGTGCCTAAGAAATAAAACCCTAAGAAATAATAAGTTTGGTGTGGTCAGAGACAAAATTGGTAAATCTTTAGTGTTGAGCCCTAAACAGTCATGTGAAATAAAAACTAATTGCAATGCGAAACTATGAAACCACAACCCGTTTGCTCATGCTCATTGACAAACACACACACACAAAAAAACTTAAATTAATGAAGGCATGCAGACATAACACATAAATCAAGTAATTTTAGAATGCCAAAGTCAAATTTATCCATATGAAATATATTTCCCAACAACAAAATTGTGGCCAGTGAAAATGCCGAATGGCTAGTAATGTTGGAAATTGACTAGCCACAGTGGCTGGTGATCAAAAAAGTTAATGTCAAGCCCTGGATTTGAAAAATAATTAATATTTCAGAAAAGGGCAAATACTTTAATTAGATTTACTGTTGATAAATTTTATCTAAATATATAAAATTATAAATATATAGAATTCTAATTATATATTTATACAACATTATAAATATATAACATATATAGACAAAAAAGACACATTTTGAATAATGAGAATTTCTGAACAAATATGATTTGATCAATGAATCAATCAAATTGTATGAAAACCCTGTATCAACCATGTACAAAACAGTACACTTAGTTAATGTATTTACTAAGAGGAACAATACTTGTACAGCAATTTGAAGCCTATTGACTCGATATTTAAACACAACGATGGACTTAAAGCCTCTGTGATGGCATTATTGCGATGTTTAATGTAAACCTAACATTTTAGTTTTATTAAATTTAATTATCTTAAATAGTTTTTAAAATGTTTAAATAATTATGTTCCAATGCGGTTTTCAGATCTAATCAGTAGGCATCAGACCTCTCACAGAGTCACACGAGCAACTGCTAATGGCTAACTGCTAACTGCTAACGCCAAAGTGTAAGACCTCATTTGGTCAATCTGTTTTCTCAGTAAAGGGAGCCAAATAGTGGAATGATTTACCTGTTAGCCTAAAATTAGAAAGTAATATAAATATTTTTTAGTAGTGTTCTTAAAAAGTGTTTAAAACAATTATTATATTTATAAAATTATTATATTTTCATTTTGTCAATCCTCCTTTGGACAGACGTTGAGAATTAGCAAGTCTGCTGAAACACTTAAAACAAAAGCATTCGGTTGTCCAGTGTAAGTGTGACATCCGAGCCAAATAAATACATAAATAAAATAAATACATTTATTAATCATAGTTCAACATTTACTAATGCATTATTAATATCCAAATCCATGCTTGTTAACATTAGTTAGTGCACCGTGAGTGAACAACAAACAACTGTATTTTCATTACACTAACATTAACAGACACTGTAAAAAATTTATTCTTCATGCAAGTAAACACATTAACCAACATCAACAGTATTCTAAAATGTTACCAAAATAGCCCCTCATATGCCATTAACGCCAAAAACAAACCTTCTCATGGATTTCCTGCGTGGACTGTGCATCACAAAACGCCACGGTTGCCAAATCCTTTAGGATGGGCATCTCCACAGTACAGTCTCTCCCGTCCAGCAGAGCCACCAGCGGCCGGGGGTGCATGGGGCCATTCATGATCTGAGGCCTTATACCTGCAGACACACACGCAGACGTCAAACACACACACCCGCCAGTCCTGTTGTCATGCAGATTACAGCACTCGGCCAGAGTTATGATGATTACAGCTCATTTAATAGCCTTTGGGGGGAGTGTGTGGAAAGGGGGGGGGGGATGTCTTGCTCGCCCGTTTCGTGTCTTTTACACTCTATGCCGTCTACTTAAAAAAAGGACTTCAAATCAGAATTATTAAGCAGGGTATTATGAAATAATAATTGTGTGAGAGATGTGGGGGGATCTCGGAGGGGAACGGGAGCGGATGCGAGAGATCAGGGGGTCTGGCAAGCGTTAAATGAGCACTGGACACATCAAACAGAAACACAAATGACATGGTGGAGCCATCGCTACATCAGAGCAGGAGAAATCAGACGGGGGATGGATAGAAACACACACTCACACGGCACACATATTCACTCAATCACTCACTCACTCAGACACACACGCGTATTTAAGATTTTATTCATTGTCTCTGCAACTTTAATTGGCTTCCATATTCTATATTTTAAAATATTTTTAAAAATGTACATATAAAAATACAGATTTATGGTGTTTTTTTCTGCTGCTAAAGGTGTTTTCAAATATATATATATATATATATATATATATATATATATATATATATATATATATATATATATATATAGTTTTCAGAATTATTAGCCCCCTTTGAATTTATTTTTCTTTTTTTAAATATTTCCCAAATTATGTTTAACAGAGCAAAGAAATTTTTACAGTATGTCTGATTTTTTCTTCTGGAGAAAGTCTTTTTTATTTTATTTCGGCTACAATAAAAGCAGTTTTTAAATTTTAAGGACCATTTTAAGGACAAAATTATTAGACCCTTTTTTTCAATAGTTTACAGAACAAACCACTGTTATACAATAACTTGCCTAATTACCCTAACCTGCCTAGTTAACCAAATTAACCTAGTTAAGCCTTTAAATGTCACTTTAAGCTGTATAGAGGTGTCTTGAAAAATATCTAGTCAAATATTATGTATTGTCTTCATAGCTAAGATAAATTAAATCAGTAATTATAAATGAGTTTTTAAAACTATTATTATTAGAAATGTGTTGAAAAAAAATCTTCTCTTCGTTAAACAGACATTGGGAAAAAAAAAGAAACAGGAGGGCTAATAATTCAGGGGGCTAATAATTCTGACTTCAACTGTATTCTGCTTTGAAATTGTACGTTACGTGCCAGAGCGGCTGTCTTTATTGGTTCTTTTAACCCGCCCACTGCCACTTTAGCTAATTATACTTCAGCACTCCGGGTTGCCTTGGAGGAAAACAGCATATTTCATGTATTCATTCAGAAAGGCTCTAAAAGCATGTGCCCGTGACCAAAATACAAACTCCGGTAGACAGAAGCAGACTCCGAAATGAGATGCAGATTCAGAGTTCCACATGAGGTTATTAATTAAAATTTCTGACTTTGACATTATATAGTTTTAATAACTTATTTATAATTGCTGATTTATTTTATCTTTGCCATGATGACAGTAAATAATATTTGACTAGATATTTTACTGGATTTCAAGACACTTCTGTACAGCTTAAAATGACATTTAAAGGCTTAACTAGGTTAATTAGGTTACCTATGCAGGTTAGGGAAGTTAGGCAAGTCATTGTATAACGATTGTTTGTTCTGTAGACTATAGACAATTAATATATAATAAAACACAATGGAGCAAATATTAAAGTGAAATAAACAGTCCTCTATGGTTTTCTTACAGTATTCAGGTACAGAAATGCAATAATCAAATGTAAAATAACTTAATCATATAAATAATTCAATAAAATTAGTCTTTTTTGTCTCCTCAAATCTCATGTGTTTTGAGCTGTGGTTTCTGGTCAACTATAAACTCAACACTGATGCACACATTGCGATATCGATGCTCAAACAATATATTGTGCAGCTCTAGTTGTTCAGGTGTTTTTCATAAATATTCTGTTATATTACTGGCACAACGTAATTTTCATTCTGCATTACAGTACATCTCCTCTGAAGCTATGAAGGACAATAACAAAGCAAACCTGAACACACACACACACTCGGACACACTCGCAACCAATCAATGTTCACACAACCGAGCCGACTGTTCATTTTCCGACTCATAAACAATTCGGGAGCTCAAGCAGCCTGCTCTAAAAGCTTTTTTGGACAAGAGAAGCAAAGGCAAACTTAAACTCAGAGATTTTTAAACAAACAGAGCTTGAGCTCGAGCAGTACACGGCTATTATCCAATCAGGGGCCAGCAGGGGGAATTATCCAATCAGAGAGCGGCAGGGGGAAATCTGCGTCCAATCCTCCAGCGATTCTCTATGGGCATCTCCACATTTACTCTGATCACAGAGCACAAAACATCCTGACAAAAACCATCGATTTCTGAGACGCAAGGCTTTTTATTTGTTATCGCCATCACAATTTCTCTCAGTCTCTCAGCAGTTTTCTCTCAGCATGGACTATTCAGCTGAAAATGAAAAACCCAGATGACTTTCTTTCATCCTTGGAACAAAGTCAGATTTCTATGATATTTTTAATTCAAAAAGGTGGACGGTTCCGTAAAGAATCTTTAGAATCCATAGAATGTTCCATAAAAAAGAAGAGGATTCTTTATGGTGTTATAAGATCCTTTAGATCAATCAAATTCTCTCTTTTTTGAATAGATGAAGGACTTTTTATAAAAGAAAGATTGTTTTGTGAGCCTAAAATGATTCTTCTATAGCAGGGGTCACCAATCTCGGTCCAGCAGGGCCGGTGTCCCTGCAGGGTTTAGTTCCAACTTGCTTCAACACACCTGCCTGGATGTTTCAAGTATACCTAGTAAGACCTTGATTAGCTTGTTCAGGTGTGTTTGATTAGGGTTGGAGCTAAAATCTGCTGGACATCGGCCCTCCAGGAACAAGTTTGGTGACCACTGATCTATAGCATTACTGCAAATATCAAATTAAAAAAAAAAACGTAAACTGAATGCTTATTTCTGATTGGTTGATGAACTAAGATGTAGAATTCTAAGTTCTAAGAAGGTCTTGATTATACAGTTGCACATTACTATAAATGAATCAAGCCAATTAATGTGATAGATTTTTATTCATTTACTTTTCTTCTGCTTAATCCCTTAATTCATCAGGGGTCACCACAGTGGAATGAACCAACAACTTATCCAGCATATGTTTTGCACAGCCGATGCCCTTCCAGCTGCAACTCAGTACTGGGAAACACCCATACACACTCATTCACACACCCACACATACACTACTGCCAATTTAGTTTCTTCAATTCACTTATAGCGCATGTGATTGGACTGGGGGGAAACCGGAGCACCCAGAGGAAACCCACACCAACACAGGGAGAACATGCAAACTCCACACTGAAATGCCAACTGGCCCAGCTGAAACTGACTTCAGCTTTATATAGTTTTAATAACTTATTTATGATAGCTGATTTATTTTATCTTTGCCATGATGACACTTAATAATATTTGACTAGATATTTTTCAAGACACTTCTTAAAGTGACATTTAAAGGCTTAACTAGGTTAATTAGGTTAACTAGGCAAGTTAGGGTAAATAGGGTAATTATAAACCAATGTATAAAAATGGTTTCTTCTGTAGACTATCAGAAAAAATAATGCTTAAAGGGGCTAATAATATTGAACATAAAATGGTGTTTAAAAATTAAAAACTGCTTTTATTCTAGCTGAAATAAAACAAATAAGACTTTCTCCAGAAGGAAAAATATTATTAGATATACTGTGAAAATTTACTTGCTCTGTTAAACATCATTTGGGAAATATTTAAAAAAAGGAAAAAAATTTAAATGGGGTCTAATAATTCTGACTTCAATATATGTATATATAGTTTTGTCTGGTACTCAATCTAATTGGCTGATAGCAGCCTTCTTGCTGTGAGGTGACAGTGCTCATCACTGTGCTAGGTATATAAATATATTATAAAAAAGGCAAACTATTTAAATATTTTAATTACCAAAATTTCCTTTTATTGCAAAATGGAAAGCATAAATATTTCCCTGCCCCTGAGAGTTTCAATAAAACTTTAATTTCTCAGTAGTCAGACGCAATGTCTCAGTTTTTGAAGCAGCTAAATTTACAAGTTTCACTTTAAATAGAGATGCAATGATTCTACTAATTAGGGTTTAGGATGAGAAAAGTAAGAGAAATAATCTGACATGCAAGAATTTATGATATTTCTTGGAGCACAAGACTATTAGTCTTAAAAGAGTCTATTTAGTCTACACGACCTGACAAAGTCTTGTCACCTATTCTTCTTGACTTCTAGTTGATCATTTGGTAGAAGTGGCTTATATGAAAGGCAAAAGTCTCTAGATTACGCTTATTTTACCAAAGTAAAATATGATCATGTCTTGATTTATAATTATTTAATTAGGACTGTAAGGTCTGACTTTGTTTAGACAAAAGTCTTGTCACTTAACAGAAATAATGTCCAGTATAGAATATAAAGTCATGGTGTTGTGGAGAAAGAATAAATATTGTGTCTGACTCCCATGAGCTTGGAGGACTGCATCCATACATCTCTGCAATGACTCAAATCACTTATTAATAAAGTCATCTGAAATGGCAGAGAAAGCGCTCTTGCAGGACTCCCAGAGTTCATCAAGATTCTTTGGGTTCAACTTCAATGTCTCCTCCTCCTTACCCCAGACATGCTCAATAATGTTCATGTCTGGTGACTGGGCTGGCCAATCCTGGAGCACTTTGACCTTCTTTGCTTTCAGGAACTTTGATGTAAAGGCTGAAGTATGAGAAGGAGCGCTATCCTGCTGGAGAACTTGCCTTCTCCTGATGTTTGTAATGTTAACGGCAGCACAAATGTCTTGATACCTCAGCCTGTTGATGTTGCCATCCACTCTGCAGATCTCTCACACGCCCCCATACTGAATGTAACCCCAAAACATGATTTTTCTTGGGTCCATATAGGTTCCAATAGGTCTGCTGCAGTATTTGACCTTCTGCCACTTTTCCAAATGATTAACTAGAAGTCAAGTTATTATTTGTTGCTCTTACAACTGGGATTGACGACAAGACATTTGTCAGTTTGTGTATGAGATATTTTATGTGCAAAAAAAAAAACTTTACAATTGTCTTGTTCTGACCATCATTCACTATAATTACTAATTTACTAATACTATTTATAATAACCGGCGGTCATCTGTTAATTCTATACTTTATTTCAGAACTAATGTCTAAATAAATATTTATTACAACATATTAAAAAAATCTAAATGTATGCTTAAAACAAAAACTAATGGGATTCATTTATTCATTCATGTTCCTTCGGCTTAGTTCCTTTTTTCATCAGGGGTCGCCAAAGCGGAATGAACTGCCAACTTAAAGCGTACGTTTTACACAGCGGATACTGCTCAAGCTGCAACAACATCCATACACTCATACACACATACACTATGGCCAATTAAGTTCATCCAATTCACCAATAGCGCATGTCTTTGGACTGTGGGGAAAACATGAGCACCCGGTAGAAACCCACGTCATTATTTGGAGAACATAAAAACTCCATCAGAAATGCCAACTGACCCAGCCAGGACTTAAACCAGTAACCTTCTTGCTGTGAGGCGACAGTGCCAACCACTGAGCCACTTTGCTGCTCCATTAAAAAACAATTTTGCTGTTTATTTACCATACAAGCAGACTTTTACATAAAGAATAAAGCCAAACTGAATACATTTTTTCCAACACCTAAACTTAATCTTATTAAATGATTTAATGTTTAGACATTTATACTTCAAAAGAAGCCCAAAATGTTGTTGTCATGTGACCAATCATCATACTCGATATTCATTTATAATAAATAATAATAATAATTCTTTACATTTATATAGCGCTTTTCTGCACACTCAAAGCGCTTTCTCCTCATCCACAACCAGTGTTCAGCATCCACCTGGATGACACAACGGCAGCCATATTGCACCAGACCGCACACCACACACCAGCAGATGAGGAGGAGACAACGTGATGAAGCCAATTATGATATGGGGATGTTTACAGGATATATGCAGGAATCCTAAAGATAATTTCAATACCTTTTTAAGACTTTTTAAAGACCTTCTCAGAATATTTTAAGACATCATCGCCACTTCAAGCTCCAATCAGTATCAAACCTTTAACTTAATAAACTGTTGCTAATAAACAGTTGTAGTTAAATAAATCAATGGAGCACAACCACGCAACAGAACTCAGATTACCTCGGAAGAAACAAAGCTTGAACTAATGAATTAAGCGGTTGTTTTCAGCAACAGGCTTTAGCCAGTTTAAACTCTTCTTTCTCCAACCAGGAGTACGCAAACTTACATTTTCCCATTTTGCCGCTCTGTGGTTTCGCTTCATGTGGAGAGCGTCACATCACATTCCAGCATTTGTCGCAAATTACTTGACTTCACCCACATGGAGGAGTTTGGCCAGACGCCCCCCGGCCCGAACCAATCCCGAACCAATCACGCTGTTATTAATATTAGGAGGAAAATCTATATATTTATGTGTTTTTGGAGTCAAACACTTTGGACAATGCTTGAACAAAGTTTAAGACCTCGTAATAGCGCAATTAAGACTTTTTAATAGCTTTTAAGGGCCTTCATTTTCTCATTATTAATTTAGCAACTTTTAATACTTTTTAAGACTCTGCGGACACCCTAGGTTAGTAGGCCAAGATGGACAGAGGCCAGTGGCCAAATTTGGCCAGGATGCCGGGGTTAAACCCCTACTCTTTTTCGAAGGACATCCTGTGATTTTTTTAATGACCACAGAGAGTCGGGACCTCAGTTTAACATCTCATCCAAAAGACGGCGCTCACTGAGCAGGATAGAGTCCCCTTCACTATACTGGGGCGTTAGGACCCACACAGACCACAGGTTGAGTACCAACCTGCTGGCTTCACTAACACCACTTCCGACAGCAACCTAGCTTTCCTTTGTGGTCTCCCATCCAGGTACTGACCAGGCGCAGCCCTGCTTAGCTTCAGTGGGCGACCATGGGAGAGTTGCAGAGAGCTAACTGACACATAAATCAAAGCAAATAATAAATCAGTCTACATTTATGGCATTTCTTTGCAACTCAGAAAAAAGCACCTTGAATATATTACCAACGTCTCCAGTTGTGTTAAACAGATGAAATAAAAAAACAACACAAAGGTGAGTAAATAATAAAGGATTTTTCATTCTGGTGGCTTTACTGTATGAGAAACTAATGAAAGTGAGCAAGAGAGACAGAGAGAAATGTAATACTCTCTTTGAAATCCCGTGAACAATAAAAGTCTGAAAAAACAAAAGGAAATGAGGAGATTTTTCCATGGAGCTGCGTTGACGTGGATCTGTGTGTGAGAGTGTGTGTGTGTGTGTGTGAGTGTGTGTTAAATATGGCAGGGTGTGCATCACACTGTATGTGTGAGTTTCCCCACCTCTTGCTTAGGTGTGCCGCTGTGATTTTAATAAAAGTGTGTGAGTGTGTGTGTGTGTGTGTGTGTGTGTGTGTGTGTAGAGTGTGCGACAAGCAATCTTGTACAGAAAAAATAAGCTGGCAGCAAAGTGCCTCACCTCACTGTCAACTGCTGCTTATGGTTACCAAGCAACCTCATCTCTCACCGTCACACAAACATAAGTACACACTTGCACAAATGAAACGCACAAACAAACCAAAAATGTCCGAAATGCAAAACACACCTCCTCTTTGCACCAAACACTCACAAGAAACGCAGCTAAAACTTGCTAAATAAAAGACCTGAAATAAACCAGGTGCATACGTGAGTGTCTAATAAGAGTGTATCTGTGCTGCGTCACTTTTTCTTCTCTCTCTCTCTCCACCCCTCCTGATCTATTAGCCAAACACACACACACACATTAATAATAAGGAGTCACAATGCACTGTGTTTGCACACGTGTATGTGTGTGCAACATGCCGAACTAGTTTGCAGATGTGTCACAGACAGCAGCCAAAACATGCACTTGTGACACACACACATATACATGCACGCAAACACACACAGTTTTGGGCAATTTGGGAAACATGCGTCTTGCCTGGAAAATGCTGCCTCCACATTCCTCCCATGAAGAGCAGCCCAAAAAACGGGGGAGAAAAAAAAATGGAGGGAGGCGGTAGAGAGAGGGAAAAAAATGGTTCTCCTGTGATTGTGTCCTGGGGGTCTCTGTCTGTCGCTCACTCCCCCATACAAGAGAGATTTCAGCTGGTCTACTCGCTCAGGAGTCCGCCGTCCTCGCTCCGCACTCTCGGTTTGTCCATCTTGATTGCCGTTTTTTTCATCCCCCTCTCTCTCGTCTCATTTTTTGCACAAACCTCTCAAGGTGAAAGAGGAGAGGAATAATTACGCCTGGCCGAGTCGAGGAGAGGGTCAAAAATTCCCTACACGAGTGCCAGCGCAAACGAGTTGTGCCGTTCCACTCCTCACGCTTCCAATCACTCCCCCTTCTGTTGCTCTTTTTTTTCCTAGACCCACTCCTTTTTTTTCCCCCCTCCCTCAACCGCACTCCCTCGCTCTCAAATTTATGATTTGGAGACCACAGTGGTTAGAGACTGCCAGCCTCTCCCTTCCACTCACATCTCTCTCTTTCTTTCTTTTATTTTCCTCCTCTTATTCACCCTCTGCCTGCATGCTGCACAATTACAGTCACTTCTGTCTGTTTAAAATGCTATTTATTTGGCTTATGTAATGTGAACACAAAGTGAGTGATTGTGAGAATGAAGGTTAGAGGGAAATAGTTAACTGAAAAAAGGCAGAAATGAAAGAGCAAGTGAAAAAAAATGTAACAAAAAAACAAGCAAAATGATTGAAAGAACATCAAAGTAGGGAGGGGAAGAAATCTGAACGTGCAAATTAAAGAGAATGTTAATGTAAATCAAACGAATCAACAAACAAGCTGGATAAATGGAGAGTTTACCAAACGAATGACGCTTTCCTAAATAAATAAGAGTGAATGGATGATTGAAGAAAATGCTTGAACAAAGAAGAAATTTTTAAAAGGCAAAAAATATCAAGTAATAAAAATCAAAGAATCGATGTCAATGAATGGATGAAGAAATGAACGAGTGAAAGAACGAAAGTACAACATATGAATGAATAAAAAATTAATTAAATGAAAGAAACAATTGCATATTAATAAACATGCTTGTAAAACATCAGCAAACCAATGACCAAGAAAAAAACTGATGGACCAAATGACTGAATGAATGAATGAATGAAAATCAGAGCACACCAATGACCAACAAATGAATTAAAGAATTTAATGAAAAACGACAAGGATTTAAGTACACTAATGGCACAAACAACACACTTATGACTAAACGAATGAATGAATGAATGAATGAATGAATTAGCTAATTAGTTAATTAATCAAAATCATTAGGGCAAACTAATGACTAACAAATGAATTAATGAATTTAATAAAAAAAAGACAAGGATTTAAGTACATTAATGGCACAAACAACACACTAATGACCAAGAAATAAATGAATGAATTTAATGAAAAAAAACAAGGATTTAAGTACACTAATAGCACAAACAACACA
>NC_141037.1:9730000-9742500 GCF_052040795.2 Danio rerio
ACATTACACAGTATTATACACATACCATAGGAACAAGGTTTTTCCTGCACATTTGACAAAAACAAGGTATGTATTCCCATCATAAAGCTTTCTTTAGGACAAACAGAACTAACAGACCTTTCAGAAAACTCTAGCAGTTATGAGCTCATTAGCATATAACCGCCCACATTTGCATATCAACACTTTTTAGTATTCAGTAATTTGATGAACAACACTACACCGGTCGGTCAATTACAACAGAGGGCATTTACATAAAGCCTTAAAGGTACAGAAGCAAAAAGCAGTCTGTATACCATGAGCTCCTGCGAAAAGGATCAAAGAGAAGGCAGCATGAAAATGTGCATGAAAGACTAAATTACCACTTCTTTTGAGGTACAGAACAGGCTTCAGAAAAGGAGGGAAATGCTAAAAAAGCAAGAATATGGCAGGGCTGCACAATTGATCAAAACAAACATAAAAGCCAAAATGATTTTTTTTAATAGATACTCTTGATTTTCAAGTGAAATATTCCGATAGTTTTTTTTTCTTTGTACAAAATACTTGTGATAATAAAACTTTAAGCAAAAGATTCTTCATCGATTATAAGACTTACAAAATGCATCAATATTCTCTCTTAAACTCATTCTGAGCTTAGTTGTTAATAGCAGATTAGCAGCAGCTCTTGGCTAGTTTTTAACAGCAGGTGGCGCTCTAGGCTAGTTTCTAACAGCAGATGATGATTCAGGCTCGTTTTTAACAGCAGACGGTGCTCTGGGCTAGTTTTTAACAGCAGGTGGCGCTCTAGGCTAGTTTTTAACAGCAGGTGGCGCTCTAGGCTACTTTTTGACAGCAGATGTTGGCACTCTAGACTTGTTTTTAACAGCAGACGGTGCTCTAGGCTAGTTTTTAAACTGCAGACACACTCTAAGCTAGTTTTTAACAGCAGACTGTGCTCTAGACTAGTTTTTAACAACCATTAGGTGCTCAAGGCTAGTTTTTAACTCCAAACTGTGCTCTAGGCTAGTTTTTAAACAACAGATGGCGCTCTAGGCAAGTTTTTAACACCAGATGTCGTTCTAATGTAGTTTACCAGCAGAATGGTGCTTTATTCGAGTTTTTGACAGTAGCTGGTGCTCTAGGTAGTTTTTAACAGTAGACAACAGTAGATGCTGCTAGGTTATTTTTTACACCAAATGTTGCTCTAGGCTACTTACGTTTTTAACACCAGATGGCGTTCTAGGCTACTTTTTGACAGCAGATGTTGGCACTCTATTGGCACGATGCTCTAGGCTAGTTTTTAACAACAGATGATGCTCTAGGCTAGTTTTTAACAACAGAAGATGCTCTAGGCTAATTTTTAACAACAGATGGTGCTCTTGGCTAATTTTCAACAACAGACGGTGCTATAGGCTATTTTTCAACAACAGACAGTGCTTTAGGCTAATTTTTAGAAACAGACAATGCTCTAGGCTAGTTTTTAACAACAGATGATGCTCTAGGCTAGTTTTTAACAACAGATGATGCTCTAGGCTAATTTTTAGAAACAGATGATGCTCTAGGCTAGTTTTTAACAACAGACAGTGCTTTAGGATCATTTTTAGAAACAGACAATGCTCTAGGCTAGTTTTTAGAAACAGACGATGCTCTAGGCTAGTTTTTAACAACAGACGATGCTCTAGGCTAGTTTTTAGCAACAGATGATGCTCTAGGCTAGCTTTTAACAACAGATGATGTTTTAGGCTAGCTTTTAACAACAAATGATGTTCTAGGCAAGTTTTTAACAACAGACGATGCTCTAGGCTAGTTTTTAACAACAGACGATGCTCTAGGCTAGTTTTAAACAACAGATGATGCTCTAGGCTAGCTTTTAACAACAGATGATGTTCTAGGCAAGTTTTTAACAACAGATGATGCTTTAGGGTAGTTTTTAACAACTGATGATGCTCTAGGCTAGCTTTTAACAACAGACGATGCTCTAGCCTAGTTTTAACAGCAGACAATGCTCTAAATTAAACACACAGCTGACAGAAACTAAACCAGCTAAGGGAAGCTGATGGAGTATTGCCCAACCTGCACAATATTCAGTCACAAGATGGCACCAAACAAAAATGCCAGTCAAAAACGCAAAACTGAAAAACAAAACCAGCTTAGTGGAGCATATACTAACCTATGTATTATTAATTTCCAAGATGGCACTAAACAGTCAAAAACGCAAAGCGACAGAAACTAAAGCATATGAATGAAGCTTATACTAACCTACGTATTATATAATATTGATTCTGACGGTGATTCGATGTTCCTGAATGAGCCTACATTATTTAGCAGTTGTTATTTGAGAACAACATACCGTACAATGTCACGACTGACCAATTAGAAGCGAGGATTCCAGACAGTAATGAAATATTAAACTATAATATCCAATCTCATCTGTTGAATCAGAATGATGAGTAAGTAAACCTGGTGTGGTGACCAAACAAGAGAAAACAAGCAACACGTTGACACAGATAATTATCACAGCATTCAATCTTCACTCTGAAGCACACACACACACAGAGCAGATGTGATCTCTCACTCCGGTTCGTTCCCAAAAATACTTTTTTTCTTCTTCTATTCATTAGTTTCACATTCTCTCGCTCCCTCCTTCTGTTAGTTCTCTATATGACAGGAGCCATCTGGCCTTTCAGAGCGAGAAATTGGACCAGGGAATGAGAGTTTTACTACACACACACACACACACACACACACACAGCTGTGTTTTGTTACACTAAAGACAGAGGCTCTTTATGAGGTGACAGTGCTTAACATCGGGAATAGAGTTACAGCAAACACGTACACACACACACACACACACACACACACACACACACACACACACACACACACACACACACACACACACACACACACACACACACACACACACACACACACACAAATTCACAAATAAACACGCTCACACAGAGTGAAAAATAAAACAAATACAAAAAGGAAAAAGCTGATTTATTGGCATCAGCTAGTCACAAATTGCTTTCATTTTCATTGCTTTCAAAATAAAATAAAGTTAAATAAAATAAAATAAAATAAAATACAATCAAAGCAAAACATAATTAAATAAATAAAAATTAAATTAAATGTAAATAAAATAATACAAAATAAATAAATCAAAATGAAATTAAATAAAAACAAAACAAAATAAAAAATAAATTAAATGAAAAATAAAAATAAATAAAATAAAACTTTCATTTTTTTTATAAAATTAAATAAAATAAAACATTAAATAAAAATAAAAATAATTAAAAATAATAATAAAAAAAACAAATATAACATAAAATTAAATACAATTAAAAATAAAATAAACTATAAAATAAATAAAAACCAAAATAAAATATAATCAAATTATATAAAATGAAATTAAATGAAATTAAAAATGAAATTAAATTAAAATTAAATAAATAAATAAAATATACAATCAATAAAAAAACAAACCAAAATAAAATTAAAAAATTTATTAAATTGAAAATAAAATAAAATATCAAATAAATGAAAAAATATATATATATAATATATATAAAATAATAAAAACAAAACAAAAAGCAAATTACAAGGTTGAAAAACTTAAAAAGAAAAGAAAATTAAAAATATATTTGAATGCATGTAGTAGTTTTCTTTATAGAACATGATCATTTATTCTTTATGCATCATTATATATAATTATTATTTATTATGAAATGTTAAAGTGGTAATAACAATAAACTACACTAAAATAAAATAAATAAAAAGTAAAATAACTGATTATGAAATTAAGTTATAATAACTGCACAAAATAAAAATAAAAATTATAAACATACTTTTACTGGATAATAAACAAACACAACGAAAGTGCTGATTTATAAACAAGCTAGTCACTGATTGCTTTCATTTACAAAACTCCACCCCTTTAACACCCACTTTTCACCATCCAATCAGATCGCATCAATCATCCATTGAGTTTCATTAGGAAACACATACTATAGATCTGTAATAGGATGCAAACCAGTTTCTTTGAGTAGATGTTTGTACAGATAAACATCTGGCCTTCAGGTATAGACATCCATTCAGCATACAAAGTGAAGCATCAGACGATTCTTTCATGTCTTTTTTTTTCTCCCCCTGCTTTTCTAGTGTGCTAAACAATTTGTGGCCCGTCCAGCTTCTGCGTCTGTGTTCATACAGAGATCTGCCTCTCCATCTACCAATGAAACTCAATCTCCGTGACCTTTTCATTTTCTCACAATGAATAATTCACTGGGACCTGTTTGCTATCTCTCACACACACAAACACACAATAACACACAGGAAATCGCAGACAAGATTCTCTTTTGGAGTATGCTCAATTGCAAGATACATGTCTCTGTTTTGAAACTGTATTTTTCAGGGCTCAGCAATTGACTTTTATTGTGGGAGCCTGTTCATATTTACAATATACCAACATTATTTTACAGAATATAGTACTGTAATGGAAATTAGATACACTCTAAGAATTGAAAGTACAAAAATATAATAAAATGTAATGTAGTCATATTTTATAATATTCTTGAAATAAATTGAGTTTTATTTATAAAAAAAAATCTACAAAATTATTATTATTATTATTATTATTATTATTATTATTATTATTATTATTATTATTATGAAAAGTACTAAAAATTAAATATTTTTTAATAAATGTAGTAGTTTTTATTAAAATTACTATTATTATTATTATTAATAATGAAAAGTGCTCAAAATAAAATATTTTTGAATAAATGTGGTTGTGTTCTTAATTGAAATTATTATAATTGTTTATTATTATTATCATTATTAATTATGAAGTGCTTAAAATTAAATATTTTTGAAAAAATGTGGTAGTTTTCTTTATTGAAATTGTTATTGTTATTATTATTTATATTATTATTATTATTATTATTATTATTATCATCATTTTATATGTAAAGTGCTTAAAATGAAATATTTTTGAATAAATGCAGTTTATTATTATAATTATTATTATTATTTATTACAAATGCTTAAAATAAAATATTTTTGAACAAATGTGGTAGTTTTCTTTATTGAAATTATTATTATTATTATTATTATTATTATTATTATTATTATTATTATCGTTGATTATGAAAAGTGCTTAAAACTAAATATTTTGAATACATGTAGTTTATAATTATTATAATTATGTATTATTTATGAATATTAATTTTTTGTATTATTTGTTATTATTATTTTTAGTAGTATGAGTATTATTATTATTTATTTATTATAAAAAATGCTTAAAAGTAAATATTTTTTAATACATGTAGTAGTTTTCTTTACAGAAAAAAATGTATTAAAAATATCTCTATTTTAACAAAAAGTCTATTATTAATGATGAAACAGGCTTGAAATTTTCCACTTCCACTTTTACTGGAAAATAAAGTAAATATTTTTAATACATGTAGCAGCTTTATTTTATTTAAAAAAAAACAACAACAACGATAATATTATATGATATTTTTATTAAATATTTTTGAAAAAATCTAGTTTGATTACTGAAGAATAAAAACAAATTATTGGAAAAAATGCAAATATTATTATTATGATAAGTGCTTGAAGTTTAACACTGCACAACAGAAATAAATGTATAAACACACTATTACTAGAAACAAAATGAATAAAAAGAATAATTTCATAAAATATTTTTCAATATACGAAGTTTAAAAACAACAAAAATATATTCTTATTCATTATAAAACGAGTTCTTGAAATATAATACAATACAATATAATTTAATATAATAATATAATGTAATATAATATAATGTATTAATATAGTATAATATAATATAGTGTAATATAATATAATAATATAATATAATATAACATAATATAATAATATGATATATTATAATATAATATAAAATAAAATACTGTAATATAATATAATAATAATATAATATAATATACAGTAATATAATATAATATAATATGCTTTAATTATTCATCAATCAATTACACTGGACATTAAACAGCTATAATAAAACTGCATTTCAGCAATAAATTCATAAAGGCTGCAACAAATGATAAAGTATTCAATATTTCAACACAACAGGCTTCCTTGGTGACATTTAAATCAGCATACCTGGCAACAACATTGCCCAATACATAACCCATGCATAAAACCATCCGCATACCTCTCTCTCACTCTCTTTAACACACACACACACAACAACGCACACACATCCAACACATAAAACATCCCTATTTAAATCCAACAAAGCTCAAACACGCAATACGCAGCACACATCTACAAGTACATGAATTCATTTAGCGGACACTGTTATCCGACGCGATTTGACAAATGAAAAATGCTACATGCAGCATAAGTAATGCACAAGTCCTTTAACATTTGATGAAGTGGGAAATATCAGACGCTGCTAGTTGTTTACACACAGATCTCGTCTGCATGCCAAACCAGGGCAAATTGATTATGCATACGTTCAAACAAACCAATTTCACAGCCGTTTATGATTCTTTAATGCTAATATGTCATGCGGGAGAGAGTTGTGTACGTCAGAGATCGCTGGGATGAGATGTGAAACCGCGGACAGGGATTACAGTACACGCATTCATTCATTCATTTCTGCAGGATTATGTTCTAACCCCAAACCCCCCCTCTTCTCCGTCCTTTCCCACCGGGCCGTCCTGCACAGATGGCTAGTGGGATTTTACCTCTCTAATCTCTTCTCTTTCATTCCCTCTCTCGCTTTATAAAAAGCTTCAGTAAATGAATATGCTGAGCTGGGCAAATGGCAACTGAAACGACTTTTTGGTTTTGGAGTGTCTTTTGCCCTCCATTTGCATGCATTATATTCCTCCATTCTGAAAATTTCCCTCCGAGTCTGATCAAATTTCTTCAGATTAATGCACACCGGCTGCATATACGAGTCGCTTTTCATTATTTCTCTCGACCAGTCATGCCAAGACTAAATAAACTTGTTGTATGAATAAATTCTGAATAGATAGCGCACTGTAAAACGGACTGAAGTTGTAAAGAAAAACAAAGAGAACTTGAGTATGCGTCACACTACATTTTTTCACTCTATTTACCATTCATAACCGTGAGAACATTAAAAGAATAACAAGAAAAAAATAGGTTACTAAAATTGCATGCTTGTAATAAAGTGGAGTAGACTGGATATTATAACTGCATTACTAATGCATTACATACTGCATATATTGCAGCCTCTGAAGAAATATGTGCCAAAAGCCACATGTGACCATGGCTTTGTTCTTAAAAATAGATATAATAATAAAAATAAATAAATGAATATATATATATATATATATGCTTTGTTTCCAGTAAAGACTTAGAGAAACTTGTTCATGCTTTTATTAGCAGCAGGGTGGATTACTGTAACAGCCTCCTCATGGGCCTACACAAAAAGACAGTCAGAGAGTTGCAGCTCATCCAGATTGCTGCAGCCAGGATTCTGACCAGAACCAGAAAATCAGAGCACATCACCCCTGTCCTCAGGTCTCTACACTGGCTCCCAGTTACATTCAGAATAGAGTTTAAAGGATTATTATTTGTCTATAAATCACTAAATGGCCTAGGATCTCTAATAAACTAGAAATTCCAAGAGTTCAGTCAAAGCAGGGTGAATCAGCTTTCAGGCACTACGCCCCTCGCTGCAGGAATCAGCTTCCAGAAATGGTCAGATGTGCTCAAACATTAGGCACATTCAAGTCAAGACTGAAAACATGTCTGTTTAGCTGTGCCTTTACAGAATGAGCACTGTGCTATGTCCGACAGATTGCACTGTTATGTTTTTCTCTTCTTTTTTATTCTTTTATATGACATTTTATCTGTTTTTATGTTGTTGTTTTTTTTATTATTTTTATTATATGTTTTTTTTCTTATACTTGTTTCTTTTATTCTTATTTATGTAAAGCACTTTGAATTGCCACTGTGTATGACATGTGCTATATAAATAAACTTGCCACACACGCACAGTTAAGGTCAGAATTATTAGCCCACCTTTGATTTATTTATTTATTTTCCCTTTTTTAAATATTTCCCAAATAATGTTAAACAGAGCAAGGAAATTTTCACAGTATTTCTGATAATACAATTTTCTTCTGGAATAAGTCTTATTTGTTTTATTTTGGCTACAATAAAAGAAGTTTTTAATTTTTTTTAAAAACCATTTTAAGGTCAACATTATTAGCCTAGGCTATATTTAATATATATAGGCTATATATAATATTAGGCTATATTTTTTCGATATTCTACAGAATAAACCATTGCTACACAATAACTTGCTTAATTACCCTAACCTGCACACTTAACCTAATTAACCTAGTTAAGCCTTTAAATGTCACTTTAAGCTGTATAGAAGTGTCTTGAAAAATATCTAGTCAAATATTCTTTACTGTCATCCCAACAAAAATAAAATAAATCAGATATTAGAAATGAGTCATTAAAACTATTATGTTTAGAAATGTGTTGAAAAAAATCTTGTGAAACAGAAATTGGGGGAAAAAATAAACAGGGGGGCTAATAATTCTGACTTCACTTCTGTCTGGTTCTTGAACTTGATTGGCTGATAGCCGTGCGATACTCTGCCAGTAACTCGTCCAGGCTCTTCACCTCTGTGTATTACTCTGCTCACATCCAGCAACAAGCAGAGGACTACAGTTTGACAAATATTGCAGCTGTTGGACAACATAATGTACCTTTGAGGCTTTTTTTAGTCGAGAATGTATGTAGTTGTTTAGATTGCAACTATATGCTGTTTATTCATAAGAATTTATAAGGTTGACATTGTCCATCCACAAAATGGCGACAAAGACCACATAATAAGCTTTTACAGGAGAGGAAAAATCCAAACTACAGCTGATCAAATCATTATTAAACTGGTAAGTGATATTCTAAGTCAATCTCTCTCTTTTGTACGTTGTGGTGGTGTATTTATACCATAGTAATTGTAGTGTGTTGAGTGTGAGATGGGACTCAACCTAAAGTCTTAAAACTGGAGATGGCTATCTATTTCTAATGATGAGCCTCTGGTTTTCGCTACTGCAGACTAGTTCAGTAAACAGAAAGAAAAGAGAAATGCCCCCATGTGTTTAGTGTTTTTCCTTATCGCAAACACAACAGTAATCTGGTAGTGATTGCATTGCTTTGGCTTTTTCAGGGTTAACTATCGTGATAACCCATTTGCAACAGAGAAATACTGGGAAATCTCTGTAGACTGATGGCATTTCATGCCGTTCAGCCTTATAATCTTAAAATGTGAGCAAAATCACCTGTTTTGTCATCACTTTAGACATTATGCTAGAGAATCATTCAAATACTAGCTCTTAAGTGACGTTGGTGAATGCCTGCTGCTCTGACGTCAGCTGCAAATGTGAATGAATGGCAGAAATAAATAGTTCCTCTTACAAAAGGGTTTTGAGAATCTCTGTGTTTGATTTCCTTTTTTATATACACAATTATGCCGTTGTGGCAGCGCGATATGGCTGTCTATTGTCACTGGTGGGACACATGCATGCCTCCCACCAGTGCCAATATACAGCCATATCGTACTATATATAGTTGACAAATAAGACTTTCTCCAGAAGAAAAAATATTATCAGACATACTGTGAAAAAGTCCTTGCTCTGTTATCATTCGGGAAATATTTAAAGAAGAAAAAAATTCAAAGGGAGCTAATAATTTTGACTTCAACTGTATATATACTGTATACTGTATACACACATACACACACACATACACACACACACACACACACACACACACACACACACACACACACACACAATAATAAAACAATTATATAAATATACAAACAATTTTATCTAAAGAACAATTAAAAAAAAACACAAAATGATATATTATATATAGATATATTATATAATAATGAATAATGATAATAAATAATTATATATAGATAGTTATATACACAAAATATAATAATATGAATATAATATAAAATGTAAAAACAAAATTAGTGCTTATAAAAATACTTTGGAAAAAAGAGACTTAAAATGGATACCTTGATGAACCAACTTTATTATTATCAAATTGCAATTTTTTCCCTTTTAGTACATACTTTGTTGAATTTTTATAACATTTTACAACAAGTTTCCATTTTTATTTAGTTAGCTAACATGAAAATTTTTCTGAATTATTAATTATCAATTAGCGTTGTATAATCTTAGTTCTATTTAATTTCAGCATAAATTATTGATATTATAATGTATAATTAAATAAATACCATTTAATGAACCTGAGCTACAGTTACAAAACAATGAACAGCTAAAACTTTATTAACCCATGTTAAAAATCAAAAATAAACACTAACATACTGCTCACTGTTTTGAGTAAATGAAATAAATTGAGTTATTTATTTAACACCATGGCTCAGTTAAAAAATATTGGATGATTTGTTGGGCTATTTTAAGCCTTTATTAGGTTATTTATTTAATAACTCAACCAGTTGTATTGAAAAAAAAGAGAATTTCAACGGTCAACCGATTCAGCAGACACAGCTGTATGTTAATATGCCTAATGTTGTTTTGTGGTACAGTTTATTTAAGCTCTAATGCAATAACATGGCTGTTATTTGCATCATGTTCACCCTTTCTCTGTCGAGTGGCATTTGTATTTAAGCATTGTTAAAAAATTTTAATACTGTAATATTAGCTATTGCATGAATTACACAAAATCCATAAATAAAAACTACCAGATTATATGGTAAATATCAGGGTAAAGAATTAGTTTTATATTCATTTTACCAAGGTATGCAGCATGCTACTGTAAATAATAATACCACAGTGTTACCATGATACATCCAAACACCTTGAATGGTAATTTTGAACACTTCATCTTAATTGTCTTTGTCTTATTGTCATTCCTGTGTGTATTTTATATATATAAAAAACTGCTATACTTTAGAAACTGTCCACATATAGAGACAACAATTGCATTTCAAATTTAAATAAGAGTGATGTCATCAACACAACATTTGCATACAGAACTGTGACTGGCCCTATCCATGCATCTACACAGCCAGTCGCTTTTCAGCCACACAGTCACTACATAGCCAGTCACTTCATGTTGATTCTCCTCCATAAACCAGAACAAATCACAGCCTGATTCTCAAGACTATAACAAAGTGGCTCTAATGCTGCATTTCATTACACAGACCAAAGCATGAGTTGGTTTTCCCTTTAGGAAATGCAAATCTAGTTCAACTCCAGCTTTCCAGCATTAGCGGTCACCTGTGACTATACAGAAACATCCTGGCCTAGAATTAAATAGCTCAACTAAACAGCCTGCACTAAAGTACAGCACACCGTCAAGCGTCCTTTCAGAGAGTAACACTTCTGATCCACGACTAGAGACGGCTTATCCTAGACTACGGTATGATCACAGTAAAACGCCTCAGTCCTAAGAGCTTTCCTTCCTAAAAGAAACATCAATAGCATCAAACTGAAATACGAGATCAGACACAATACACACAATAAACACACAAACACACACACCTGACCTGCAACACTCTCATATGGCTTGACCACAACACCCATCGCCATCTCTACATAATCCCTTCTTACTAGAAAGGAAGGTCTTCTGCCAGGGTCGTCCCAGCATGTCCATATATAGACGCAATTAATCTTGGGGCATTTGGAATGACCATATATGGTCAATGAGCAAGGAAGCAGACTGTTTTCAGGGTAGTTCATTAAGAAGCATTTGACTATATTGTGGTATGTGCGTGCATGCTTTCTAAAATTCTAAAAGACATGACATGTTAATAATAATTATTTTGGATTAATCAGAATGATATGAAGGGTGAAATGGCAGCTTTTGTGATTTTATGCTAAAAATAAGATCTAAATGTCAACATTTTTCCTTTTTTTAAAAAGTGAAAGACACTCAAAATTACATTTGCTAATAAACTACTTATTTAAAATAAGACGAAACAACACAATTTATGAGTTTTTTTGGAACAACTTAATTGTTTTATGTTCAAACATTATTAGGTTAATTTAACTTCTTCATGTTGTCTCAACACAAATGGATTGTGTGGGACCCAGCATTGTTTACAGTGCATAAATATCATATATAGTCTAAATGAGTCTTACTATACATGTATAGACATAATCTAAATTATTGGTCCTCCTCAGAATTTTTTATTATGCTAAAGTTCTGTTTAAAGACATTTTTAAACACAATAGTTTCAACCAAAAAATAATAATAATAATCATTTTTTGCCACATTCAAAGTACATTCCATTTCTATTTTTTTTTTTGCATTTATTTTTTGTTATTTTGCAAGATATTAGTATTCGGCTTGAAGTGTAATATAAAGCTTAATTGGCAAGTAATTGGACAACAGAGGTTTGTTCTAAAGCTAATAAAAAAAATTAAAAAAAATTATAGTAATAATATTGGCCTTTAACTTTTTCACTGCTTTTATTCCAGTCAGACTAAAACAAATCAGACTCT
>NC_141037.1:9747500-9790000 GCF_052040795.2 Danio rerio
ACCAATCAGCTCACTCTATTGTGTATGCGGTGCAACTTCATTAATATGCATGATAGCTTCCAAGACCTGTTTACCTGTTTTCGATGGCAGAGACGACATGTTGTCTTGCCAATAAAAAAAGCGGGAGAACAAGAATTGTTTGGAAATACTTCAGTGGAGATGGAGTCGTCAGTGTTGCTTTTATTAATGTGCTGAAACGAAGGTTTTGTTTTCATTTTCCCGCTATGAGAGCGCAGCTGGACTCACGTGTGGATTACAGTGCATGCAACGCTCGACAGAAATACGTGTCTGAGGAACACTTTTTACGCGAGAGCTTTTCTTATCTGGAAATGGTGAAATCCAGAATTGCTGCTCGTCTCCTTTTAATAAAGACGCGGCTCCAGTTGGTGTTGATTGTCCTGTCTCTACAGATTTGGTTAGTGTGTGATCAGTGGTCTTTATATGTTTATTCAGATGGCAAAGTTTGTTCATATGGTCAGCAATACTTTTTCAGTCTTTAAAGACATACCTTAGTCGAATGATTTCTAAGTTACTAAAGTTTACAGTATGTTAATATGACTACAATATTATAGACTGAAAGATCTGCTGTAAATGCAGCTCTATGAGTGTAAAAATGTAAACACCGCAATCAATCTATTACCATCGTGCAGGATTTTTGTCGCATTTTATTAGAGGATAGTCTACACACACACGACTTTCTGACGCTACCTACCAAGTGCATCTAAGTTAACGAGAAATGTGGAGGGTTTTTTTCCTTTCATTCCCTGTGCGGTATCAAACGTTGCATTAAAAATACACGCTTCCAGCAGCTCCTCCAATCAAATATCTCGTTGTCATGAGGGCCATGAATGAAATGTTCCTGAATGAAAGTATCAAACTGCAGTTAAAGTCCACCATTTAATAATTTGGCAAATAATTCGATTACTGATGTCCATGTAAACACAGTCACTGTCTTTCTCCCCTGCGTCTGTGTGCTTGTTTAGCCTCTGTAAAAATAAAGCTAGCTAAATAAAAATTGTACATTTTGATTTCATGTGGACTTTAATAGCAAAATCCATGCAGAAAAACTCCCACCAATAACGAACAAAGATATCTTTAGCTTCACTCACCCTCATTAAGCGCTGTGCATGATATAATCAGTTATTCTACTTATACGCTCTTAAAATGCTTAAATATTACACATATTTTATATTGCATATTTTGCAATAAACTTGAAATGCAAAGTTACTGTAGATATATGAATAATTATCTATTTCTTAGGTATTTTTTATTTGATGGTGCATTTTGGGATTTTAGTTCTTTCACTCATTATATCCAATAAATTTACAGTTTTATACTTTTTTTTTGTCTGATTTTTATATACTTGAAAAGTTAAACTTAAAGTTTGTAATGTTGTAATTCACCTTGTAGCTGGTTAGCGCAGTCATAATGCTTTAATGCTGGCTTTTTTAAAAATTCCTGATGGGGAAAACTGATTAGTAAAATACTTCCGGATTCAGAAACACTCAAAAAACATGACATGATGGAAATGTTTTTGATGATGGATTATATAATGTAAAGCTTCTTGTGCTTAAGACAGATTTATTCGTTACAAACAACCTGGTGATCTGAACTTTCATTTTGAAAGTATTAAATGTAGTGCTTTATCCCAAAATAGGATTTAGTACACACTTCTAAGTACTTTTGATGCTAGATTCAAACTGCTTATTTAAAATGAGCCCAATCAACACAATTCTTGAGGTTTTATTGCGACAACTTAATGGTTTTAAGTTCAATCCACTTAAATTTGTTTATCTTAATCAATTTGTGTTTGGACAACATAAAGGAATTAAGTTAACTTATTAGTTGTTTTTTTTTTTACAAATTTAAGTGAATTGAACATAAAACAATTAAGTTGTCACCTAAAAAACTCAATAGTTGTGGTTTCAGTATGGAAGTAGTTTGAACAAACAGCAGACATCATTTTTATTAATGTGCTCAAAAAAATTATTACTGCTGCCTGTTCAAAATATCTGTGTGAAATGAGTTGAAACAACACAATGTTTGTCATTTCTTTGGCCAATTTATTTGTTTTATGTTCAGCCCACTTAAATTTGTAAACCATTAAGTTACCTTAAGCGTTTTGTGTTGGGACAACATGGAGGAATTGTGTTGGTGCAACTACCTTGCAAGGGGATTTGTAGTTTCCAGCATGTTTTGCGTGGGATTGAATAAAAAAAGTGGAAAATGCTGACAATAAAATTAATCTTAGGTGTTTAAAGATAATAAAAAAGACTTGTTAAAGTTTCATCTTCACTTCAGTTTTTAAATTTAGACAATTTTTATGTGATGCTTTGAGTTTTTAGATTACCACCTTGCAGAAGCAGCCATGCTTTGGGTGTTGGCAGCTTTATTAGCAAAAATGCAGGTTGTTGCTTTGAGCAGTGAGCAGTAGCTATCCTAAAATGAGTTCTGAGATCAGTCTCAATTAACTCTAACTTACGAAGTATGCTTAAAATGGCTCTTTTAGTTAATGTAGGATAACTTCAAATAAAACTAAGAGACATCGAAATGTACAGTACATAATAGACATACATGATATTATTTCAGACTTTTCAGTTTAATGGCCTGTTTCCACTGAGTGGTGCAGTACGGTACGGGTAACCTTTATCAGGCTTGGGTTTCCACTGGTAAAAGGGTACCAAAGTTTCAGTCGATGTCATTCTCACTTGAGAAAATGTCTACAGTAAAGCTCTATGAGTCATTCACATATCATATAAGGAAGCACTTCTCACAAAACAGATACTTTATACACAAATACTTGTGTACAAATGTTCATTACTAACCTAACATGATTTGATTATAACTGCAGAGCAATGACAGTGTGAAATAGCCTACGGTAACGTCTGCAATCATATGAAATAAATAAATAAATTCAACATATATGAACACATGCAGACCCTTACAGTCTCTGATATGTTACCAATTACAGAAGAACTACACACAGCAAACATTTAGTCTTCTAAAAACACCAGACAACATATTGCCTATACAGTCAGTGCAAACCTCTCATCTGTATCTATAATCTTCAGCAGCACATGTAACCTCTGTTAGAGAGTAATTCTGTCATTCAGAGTTCATAATAGTCCAAAAGGTTATGATCATAGTTAAACATGGCATGCTAGCTGAAAAAATCATTTGCTCCTTTGTTTTTTCATCGCATCAGTCTCACGTTAGTTCCTTTCTGACAGGATCGGATGTCAGAAACACTTCTATAATCACACGCACATTATTATCATCAGCTCACGAAGTTCGTTATTTCAAATATAGACGTGCACGCGAGCACAAGCGAGAAAGCAAAAGCACTTGCGCTTTAATGTAGAATTATACTTTTGCCAGGCGCCGCATCGCGCACCTCGCGAAACGGCTGAGGCTTTTATATTCGCAGCGTTTGCCGTTGTGATATTCTTTAAAGCGAAAGGGGGGGTCCAAAGAAAACCCACCGTAAAGTCAGACGGATAAGCAGAGAAGTAGGAAGTTTCCGGAACTACATCCTATCATAATATCCTTTAATATTTTTAAACTATTGATTTTTTTACTGTTTTTACACATTATTTTAATGATTATATAGATTATCTTTGAAACGCCGCATTCTGTTTGAATGGGGAAACATTACACAGGCTTGTAAAACTACAAGGCACAGGGTAGAATCGGTACCGTTCCATATTACTCAGTGCAAACAGGCCATAAGTTAAATAAATATTCAAATGTAAATAAATTTTTATGTTGATCCAACTCAAATGCATTTAACTGTGCTAATAGTTTTTTTTAGTTGGTGCTAAACAAATTTACTGAATGGAAATCCTGCCCTCGGTTAAATTGAGTTCATCAGTTAATATTTTGAGTGTGTAGTTACCCAACATTTAAATCATTTTGCTTGAATTTCCAAGAGCAAATAAATATTTCATCATTAACATTACACATAATTACACACCATTATTTTGGTCATGCTTCCCACCTCCTCTGAATCCACTCTGACTAAAGCAGTCATCCTTTAATAATGTTCATCACCGCTCTCTCATTTCTCTCCCACCCCAGAGGCTCTCCAATCATATCCATAGACTCTGATTACTATCACCACAATGTGATTAGCCTGACTATGGTGATGTGTTGTTTAATTTCCTGCCGGGGTTTGACACTGCATCTCCATTTCGGCTCTAAAACTCTCTGCACTGCTGCACCTCCCCCCTCAGAGCAGCCATTGGTCATCGTTTTACATCAGCCAATGTGAGCTGGAAACAGTCTTTTACAGCAGCTGCACTGAGAGGAATTAAACACAGAAATGCAACACAATTTGTGTAGCATCCAAAAAAAAAAAACACAATTATGCATAAACATGTCAGATGCATCGTGAACAATTTGTCTTGCTAATGCACTCTAAAATTTAACAAATGCATTTGGACTTTTAGTTAAACTCAAATGTGCTTTTGATTGAATTAAATGGTCACACTTTATAATAAGATTGCATTAGTTATTGTAATCACTAATGCAAACTAAGAACACTTGTACAGCATTTATTTAATCATTCATCAGTTCATATTCATAATCAGTTCATAATTTGCTAATGCATTATTAAAATCCAATATTGTGCTTGTTAACATTAGGCCTGTCACGATAAGGAAGTTTTGTTGTGTGATAATTTGTCACAGAAATTGCAATATTATTGTCATTTTGAGATCATTTTTTGCCACTGATTATGTAACAGCACAATAATGCAAATAGCCATGAACACTTTCAAAAACTGATCATCATTAGGGTTATTTAGATTCTGTAATTTGATGTTAAAAAGGTAAATTGTCCTATTATATATATTGTTAAATGTCCTAAAATGTCCAATTACAGGTGAAACATAAATGTCATAAAAAAATTACTTTAATGTTATTTGTGAATTTGTGTGCGTATAAATATACACACACACACACACACACACACACACACACACACACACACACACACACACACACACACACACACACACATATATATATACATCGTTATCTCTCCTAATATGATACAGTTACATTATACAATAACTAACCTTAACTATAGGAAAATTATTTTTAAGGGTTATCAATTACTGTATTATTTTGTTTTTTTTTAAAGCTTGACAAACAGTACTTTTATGTATATTGTCTTTTGAATTAATTTTATTTCACATTATAATAATGAGAAGACATTTTTGCATTTTATAATAATAATAATAATAATAATAATAATTTAGCTCAAATTCACTCCTTTATTATATTAGGCATGGATAGTCTTTTAAAGAATTTAAAGTATCCCTGAAGAGTCACTTCTTTATTTTATCGCCTATTTGTGAGGTGATTTTTTTTATTAGTTTTATATTCACATTTTTACATTTTCTATTAATAATTGATCAGTTTATATGTTTCTGACTTGTTTTATTTTATATATACATAACATTTAACCTCTGCATAATAGATTTCTCTGCTATGCTTGTATTTCTTAAGTGTAAAGTGTTTCAGAATTAAGCTTTGAAGGTAAAATATAAAAATAAATTGCAATGTTAATAATGTCACTCAACAGTATATGAATCAACGACATTCTCAGTTATTATTCCACAAATGTAACATTTGCCATTGAAGTTTGTGGCTGGCAAAAAGCGGGAACTGTCACTCTCTCCCTGTAACAGTCCAGTCTATCATTCTGATCTTGCCTGTATAAGGCTCAAAGTGACATCTCACATCAAACATGCATCAAGGGGCTCTACCGCTAACTGACAGCCTACACTTCACTCACAGTATCTCAGTCAAACAGATCAGCTGCGACAGGCAGATAGTGACAGAGGTTCAAACTAGCAAAGACAAACTGTGAAAATAAAAAAACACAGCATGCCACTCTAAATACATTGAGATACACCTAATGCAAAACACACATGACATAACGCAGTGTAGTACTGAGTACAATCTAGCAGTCACCAACACCCTGAAGCAGATAATGACTAATTCTGCAGAAATGTGACGGAGTGCAGGCCAGTGAACCACAAGACAAAAAGAAAACACATTTGGACATTCTAGCACAGTTTATTACACCACTCATCACAAAATAAAGGAAATGTACTCTTAAATGAGCATCTGTGCCAGACATGCAAAAGTACAATCTTTGGTGGTGTGTAATTCTGTGGTTTAAAAGATGACGATGAATGACTATATGTATTTATATGCCAGAATTTCCATTCTGTCTAACTCTTTTTGCAATGAAAGCTGCACCTGATCTGGCACAAAACAAAGCGAAAGCAGTTCCTTTGATCTGAGGGAGTAAATAAAATATGTTCAGCCTTGTTCAACATGAGACAGAGGGATGATATCGCAGTACTAGATGTTTAGGAACATCATTACCAACTCAATTCATTACGATTTCAGCGAAAAACAAACAGCATTGTTTATTCTTCAAAGGAGGTTTCTCTGTGTAGCACTTCTGAAAAAGCGGAGTTCAAAGAGAAAGAATATAACTTGAATCAATTAACCTCAATTCACACATGCTCGCTCTGACACAGAGAGTTAGGAACTGAAGCACTGGAGGGGGTGGGAAGGAGAAAAAGGAGAGCACGAAGAAGGTAATGCAAGAGGGCTTTGATTTACTTGTGTCTGGTGATGCCATAGTGGAGACAATGACCGGAGGTCCAGTACGCCGGCTCAGCTTCTGATTAGCCAGGTTCATATTTTGGCCTGGAACGGCACCTCCAATGGGTACTAGGGCTCCATCTGAGGACACTCCAGCTTTGCGCATTACTTGTGGGCCTAAATGGGGACTGGGCATGGGTGACATTGTAGCCAAGCTTCGATCCCTCTTCATTAACTCCATTGGTACGGTATAGTTGGTGGTGTATGCTTTCGGGGCTTGCTGGGGTGCCAAAGCAGGTACAGTCATTGACTGGGGAACTGCAGATAGAGCTGGCAATGGCATTGCATGAATTTGGGGTGGCAAAGCTGCCATTTGTTGTTGTATTCCTGGTAAATGTGCTGGAATGGCAACCTGTTGGGACATTGCAGTCACAGGTAATCCAGAATGTGGATTGTAACCTGACAATGGTCGAGGTTGGACAGGAACCATAGCACCACTGTATACCCCGGAAACCCTGGGTCCAGGATACCCACTGGTCTCAAGAAGCTGCTGGGAGGGAGCACTGCTGGGTCTGCGACTGTAGCCATCACCAATTCTCGGAGACATAGTCTGCATGGGGGTAGAGGGTGGCTGGATATACTGCGACTCCAAGCCTGGAGTCAAGGGTGGTGGCTGGTGCACGTAGATGTCACTGCGATGGCTGAAGCTGTTGGATCTGCCGCGGGCTGGAGCGCTGGGATGCAGGGGGGTAGCAGGTACAATTTCAGGTGGTCGTTTGCAGCAAAGCACAACACGAGAGAGAACCCTGGCTTGGCCCAAGTTGGGGGCAACTGAACGCACATCATTTTCCTCCATAACGGCCAACATTGCAGTGGAGTCAAAGCCCTGCTGCAGTAGAGAATTGATGGTGCTTTCCGAGAGGCCCTCTTTATGCAACAATGCCAGAAACTCAGGGTCTGCATTTTTTTTAGGGTCTACAGGAGCCACTGGGGTCTGAGGGACAGAAGGAGGAGGAGCAGCAGTGAGAGGCTGAGCAGGAAGCTGAGGTAATGGAGCAGGAATAACGGCCACACCTGGAGTGGTAACTGGGGCAGGGGCAACAGGGGGAACTGGTGTGTAGATAGGATTTGGGGATGCCACAGGTTGCACATGTGGAACTTGCTGCACTGGCTGAACTTGTGGTACCTGCTGAACTTGCTGTACTGGTTGCATTTGCTGCACTGGCTGAACTGGTTGCATCTGTTGCACTGGCTGAGCTTGCTGCATTTGTTGCACTGGCTGAGCTTGCTGCATTTGTTGCACTGGCTGAACCTGCTGCATTTGTTGCACTGGCTGAACCTGCTGCATTTGTTGCACTGGCTGAACCTGCTGCATTTGTTGCTGTTGTATTTGCTGTTGCATTTGTTGCTGCTGTTGGGCTTGCTGTTGCTGCTGTATGGTGTATGGTGAGGGGTTTTCCGGATGCATGACCATACCTCGGGAAGTTCCATCCATTCCTTGAGCAACTGGATCAACCACCAGGCATGTGGCCGTTGGCTGATGAGGATCAATTGGCCTTCCGTTAACATCACTGTAGACTGTATGGCTAGTGAGTGAGGCAGGAGGCTCAGCGGCGTAACGGGGAGAATTTGGCTCCATTATATAACGAGCCGGAGATTGCGCTCTGCTTGGAATGCGCTGTCCTTCATGCATCATTTTGGTGCCAGGAGTTGCAGGTAGGGGTCCAGACAGCATCGGGTCTCGGTAAATACGACCCATGTCATGAACAGTTGGAGGTGGGGGAGGAGGTACACCAGGTGTTGGGGCAACAGAACCAGGACGACCTCCTGAGCCCTGCTCCCAAATCTGACGAGGACCTGCCATCATCCCATAATGTGAAGATGACCTATTCAGAGAATGAGGCTGTTCGCCACGATAGAAACCCTCTGTTGGCCGGGATGGCATGCCTGGGTCTTGCTGATAATAGTCATGGGGTGGCATGGTCCCACGATGAGCTATTGGTGGTCGGTCATAATGGCTGTTCAACTCAGGAACGGAGCTCTTTCTTATGTTACGGGGGTCCGGGCGATCCAAATAGCCTTGGTTATAAAGAGATTCCTGGTAGGCTTCTGGCTCCCGTTTCAAATCGAGGTCAGGAGGACGCACTCCAGGCGCTGGTTCATACCATCCCCCTCCTGCATCCGCTCCGTAGCTCAGCGAGTTGCGTCGACCAGCCATCCGGGCCTGCTGCTCGTAAACACTGTCACTGCGCTCCCAATGACCCTCATTCCCACCCAGCGTGTCCCAGCTCTGGGATCGGCCGATCGGCAACTGCTTACTGGAGATCAACATGAGGAAAAGATATACCTTACTCACAGGGAAGAAAAGTAAGAGATGTTTTCCTTTAAATTTCTAGATGCAGGCTGATGTCAAGTGGTGTAAGGAAGGAGGGTGAACGAAAAAAGATATACAAAACAGAAGATATTGCTTTTCACCTGAGGTCCAGTAGTAATTTCTGTGTCCCGTCTCTATCACAGTGGAAAGGTCTGGCTATCAAATGGCTCCTCTCGCTTGGTGATCGCTGAATAATTAATCTGGGGAATACTGCTGGTGGTGATGGAAGCAGGAAAGAGGACACCATGCACTCTCACAAATAACGCTGGTAGGTAGGTGAAGCCTGCCTGACTACTCCATTGTGGCAATGCAAAGCGACAAGCGTGAATAGATGGAGGGGAAAGAAAAAGAGAGAAAACAGAGACAGGAAGGAAAATTTTAACAAGGGGAGGGATGGCGTGGGGGAGGCAGGGGCTTGTGATAATCCAGCGAGGCTGATCCTCTCCAACTCTGAACATTTTACTCGTTCAGATTGCTATGAGGGATTACAGACCAAATAAAGCCAGCTTAAATCCACTCTTCTCCCTCGTGACGTCACAAGCAAACACATACAACAAAAAAAATCTGTCCCTGATGATAATGAACACAATGAAATCCCTTCAAATGGGAACACATGATGCCATGGACACACTTACCTGAATATGCCAGTGCTCAAGGTGGTCTGTAAGTCTTTCAAAGGCCTGGCCAGCTGGCACTGAGCTGAAGGTCTTTGCTTGATTCCAAGAGGTGGGCCCCAAGAGGCGGGCCAGTGAAACTAATACAGATCTAATGCAGCAGGGCAAAATCATGTAGCACTGTCAGGAAACGTCAAATCCTGATTGAACAATAATCCTATGATGGGCCAGCAATGCCTGCAGAGCTCGGCAAATGAAGAGATCCAGCATCACCCCTCATCTACTGCGTTATGACCCGAGCTAACACCAGCACAGCTATATGAACCACTGCCTTCACATACAGACCAACAATGAGGTCACAAAGCTTCGGGATTACAATACTGCTGAACAAAACAACAAAAAAAATCTGCTTAATTACAAAACCAATCAGGGGTGCGTTTCCCAAACAACGATGTAATTCGCGGCTGAACTATCATAGTACAATTCATCTTTTGGGAAAAGAACGATGTGGTGAAGAGTGTTTCCAAAAGCCAGTAGTTTTTCCTGTCATAGGTCCATCGTTTGAACCATGTTAATTATAAACATAAATAAAACATAAAATCACTTACAGAAGCCAACACGTATTCTATTATCATATGTAAATCATATAAATAAATACATTAACGAGGCTATTTATTAAGAAATGAAATTTAATATTTATTATTTATTAGGAAATGAAACATACAGTACAGAGACTTAATAAATAACCTACTATAAATTAAAAGCATTAACGTATGCTATGTTTTTTGTTTTCGTAAGTGTTGAAGACGTAACTTAATTCCTAATAAAAGAATAAATTCCGCTTTTAAAAAATAGGTCACCTACAGCTTTCATCATGAGCCACGGCTGTGTTCCAAATTACATCAATGCTTTCAGAGGGCACTGCGAAGGGAGCACAATTGATAAATGAAGATGGCTAAAACTGCAAAAATACTTTAAAAGCAAATTACACCTAAGAGTGACGACTTCAAAGCCTTTTTTAATAATTCCAAGTTTAAATGTTAGAATGTTCTAAATGAATAGGGCATAGGGGGAGTAACTGGAATTAGAACACACCCCGGAACTATGTTTCTAACTGCAGCTCCAGTGGTGTAGTTGCAAGCATACAAGTTTGCGATGCAGTTTGCGAATGTTCGTTAGAACGATGGATTTGGGAAATGCCAAGTCAACAAACTATGTTTGTAACAAAGGAACTTGTGACCTTAGTTGGCAAACGATGGCTTTCGGAATTGCACCCCAGATCAGATGCAAATTGAACAGCTTTTGGGAAACATTTATAACATGCTGTATTTCTGACATTTCTTAAGATGTCAGAACCACTCTAATAGTCTTAATTGATCTCTAAAGAGACATTTTACCCAAAAATGTATGAAATAAAGGTACAAAACCTGCCACTAGGGTAGTACTTTTTCCAAAAGGCAAAGTTTTGTACCTTAAAATGTACATATTAATTCCTAAATATTATTAATATATTAATTATTATAAATATGTACCTTAGAGTACAAAAAAAGGTAAAAATTGTACCATTAAGATTTCAAAGTGCACCTGTAAGGTGTTTTACACTGTTTTATAACTATATTTCTGATAGTGTCTCATTTACTCACACTCCAAACCTCCATTACATTACTCTTTGTTGAAACACAAAAGAAATACTTCAAATTTTTCAGTGGATTATTGTCCACATAATAAAAGTCAATGAGGCACAAAGTTTAACAGCATTTCTCAAAAATTATGTTGCCTTATTAACAAGAACACAAATGCATACAGCTATGAATTTATTACTATATTATGAAAGAATAGTAATTTTTGGGGTGGACCGCCCCCTTAATATACAATGAAGACATTTATTCTATAAACAAAGAAACCATTGCCCCATGTTGTGCACTTCCCCACTGAGAAAGCATGCCTATGTTATTAAGATAAGCATTATAAAACCCACAGGGGGTGAAGCCGGAAATCTGGGACATCAAATACAAACTACAATATCTAAAGGCTTGCAAATATGTCTTTCATGGAAAACATTCCATCAGCGTGAATGTTAACATGGTTGAAACTGAAGTTTTTGGTTTAGGAAAAGCTTTTTGTTGTGAACAGATTTTGCCCACCTGCCACTAAAACACTCCACCCAAATCCTCTCTGATCCCCCACAAACACCAGAGAGAGGGGAGATGGAGAGAGAGCAACAGAGAGAGACTTGCGAGGATCAAATTAATAGGGCATATTTTCAGACTATCTATTGTCATCGTGATGCATTCTGCATCTTGATCGAATCTGGAGATTTGGACAGTTTTAAAGTGACTTGCAGCTCTGTTTTGATCTTTTTTCTTCTAACACACCATGTGATGCCTTGTATTACAGCTATGGCAGGAGTTTGACTAAGGCTTTTCAAGCTTGTTGTTCAGAATCAGCAATGCATGTATGCATGAGCATTTCCAGATTGCAAATAATACAACAGTTTCCTGAGGTCTGATTTATATAAATGGCACAGAAACCTTCCTAAAAGTGACCATACACCAGAATAAATGTATTTATGTTATAATAATTAGGGCTCATACGACAATTTAAAGTGGTTTAATTACAGTAAGTCAGTATTTAAGTTAATTTAAAAGTGTAAGTAAATGTAAAGTTAAGTTTATTTAAAAGTTTACTTACATCTGCACACATTCTCCCATCAAGTTTGTTTTTTATCAGAACTTGTGCATGGGAAGTGGTTTACACACACATTTCCGCCTTGGTTTTGTGATGTTTATAAATAAGACCTGTGGTGTGTGTTTTCAAAAACCAGGTTATACAAAACACATACCAAAAAAAATATTCTCAGATCACACGTAAAGTAGAGGTTGACCAATTAATAGGATTCCTGATTAATCAGGAACAACATCTCAATCGAATATCTAAAGAATAGATGAAAAGTATAAGTAGGCTATATGTATGGGTTGACTGAAAAAAATGTATGAATACTAATTTAAAAATAATTACTACTTGACTAAAAACATCAAATAAGATCAACAAAACTTAAAACAAACTATTTTGGAAGAAAATGGTCTTCTTTAAGTGCCGATCACGCTGAACGTGTTTTTACATTCTGAGAACGAAAGGTGCGCGTTTTATCTTGCTCGGCAATGACTGAATCAGCTGGGTATTGTCCGCAAGCGTTGCAGTTAGGGCTGTGCAATTAATCGAAAATCCAATTTGATTTCTATTTTGGCTTCTAACGATTATGAAAAACCATTAATCGAGATAAATGATTATTGCATCATATACCGCCCCTTTCCAGTTGTACACGTGTCGCTCTTAAAAGCGCGAAAGACCGCATGCTTCTGTGTGTGTGTGCGGCGCGCCCACACAGTCCGAAGCATGAGGTCAGCAATTGGTCTCATTCGCACACTGAGACGAGCAGAGCGCACACATCTCATCTTAACGTCAGCGCTTTAATGGTCAAATAGGTGTCAAAACGCGGTGTTTAGTGATTATTAATATTAACCCTCAATTGCGTATTAAACAAATGAGTTGAGAATCAAAAGACACGTGAAAGAGAAACCATTCAAGTCAAAATGCCCTAAATAGATTGCAATTAGTACAAAATGCGGCTGCGAGACTCCTGACAGGGACTCGCAAGTTCGAGCACATATCCCCAGTTCTTTCCTCTCTGGGCTGGCTGCCTGTTAGGTCACGGATTGATTTTAAACTATTAATCTTTGTTTTTTAAATCTTTAAACAATCTGGCAACGTCTTACTTATACCTGCTACATGTATGCAATCCTGGTAGGTCACTAAGGTCTTCTGATGAATTTATTCTATCAATACCAAGGTCCCAGTGTAAGCGAAGTGGGGATCTGGCTTTTGCTGTTGTCGCCCCAAAACTCTGGAACGGGCTTCCGCCCCACATCAGACATGCTCCAACTCTATCTGTTTTTAAAAAGCATTTGAAACACCATCTTTGTTCTTTAGTATTTGAGCCTTTTTAATGTTGAGGGGTTTGCCTTATGTTTTAATTGTTATGTATGTGATGTAGATTTTATTTTTAGTATTGATTGTGTTCAGCACTTTGGGCAACGTTGTGTTGTAAAAAATGTGCTTTATAAATAAACTAACTAATTAAAGCGACAGCATGCAAATTCCTGCTGCCACCTGTTTGAATCATTATTAAACAAAACGAGAAAATCCCCCATTGCTTTGGACTTTTGTAGCTAAAGTGTTTTTCTTACAGTAAAGATGCTTAAAGCACAGTTTGTTTCATATTATTATTTTAATGTATTTATTTCTCTTTCCTTTGCAGGGTGGAAAATAACTGTATATATGCAGTTGAAGTCAGAATTATTAGCCCTCCTGAATATTAGCAGCTCTTTTTCCCCAATTTCTGTTTAATGGAAAGAAGATTTCTGAAAATAATAGTTTTAATAACTCATTTCTAATAACTCATTCATTTTAACTTTGCCATAATGACAGCACATAATATTTGACTAGATATTTTTCAAAATACAAGCATTCAGATTCAAAGTGTGATTCAAAGGCTTTATTAGTGTAATAAGGCAGTTCATTGTATAACAGTAGTTTCTTCTGCAGACAATCAAAAATATATATTGCTAATAATATAGACCTTAAAATGGGTTTCAAAATATTTAAACTGCTTTTATTCTAGCCAAAATAAAACAAATAAGCCTTTCTCCAGAAGCAAAAATATAGGAGGAAATACTGTTAAAATTCCTTGCTCTGTTAAACATCATTTGGGAAATATTTATTTAAAAAAAATTTCTCAGGAGTGCTTGTAATTGTGACTTCAACTGAAAATTGTTTTGAATAATCGTGATTAAAGTTATGAGCAAAATAATAGTGATTATGATTTTTACCAAAATCGAGCAGCCCTAGTTGCTGTTGATATTATTATAATTTGAACATTTAATAACATTGTGATATTCAAGATTTGTAAAGTCATACAGCTCCGGATAACTCAAAACAGTAAACACTAGTCTCTCCTCCATCTTCAAATGTCTCCGTAATCATCTTGACAACAAAAACACTGCTTTCACCTCAACAAAAACCACGCCTCTGCTTTCATCTAATTGGAGAATGAAAAAGACGCAAGTGACATAATTTTTTTTCTGCTCAGAGTTGACTTGTTTTTAACTGCAGGCGCACAGTGCGCAATGGCAAAATGCGAGGTGCAGCTGGGGGTTAAAGCACGAGCAGTGCAGGGTGCATAAGCTGCGCACAAAATGCTGGCGGCCATTAGTAAACCACTCAAAAAAGGCGGCTCTCAACGCAGAAAGCATGGTCGGTGTGATCGGCGCGCTTATGTTCCAAAAATGTGAGGCGCATCTCACTGCCTTTTTTGTTGACAAGAAAAAAAAAAGCAAAGTGAGCTTTTTACATCACTGGGCAATGACTGAATCAGTGTGTGTGTTGCTGTTGATACTGTTATAATTGTAATATTTCATAATAGTGTGATATTCAAGATTTGTAAAGTCATACAGCTCTGGATAACTTATAACAGGGGTTCCCAAACTTTTCAGCCCGCGACCCCCAAAATAACAATGCTAGTGACTCGTGACCCCCAATATCCTCTGAGGTGGTTATACATACAGAAACCTTGCATGCAATGACGCAGACACACCAATCAAATTTGTGTCAGTGCTTTAAATGTGCCAGAAAGTATAACCTGATGTTATAAAATCAAAATGCATCTGACGCTATTGCTGCCTTTAATATAATGTAATTACCCCAGGGGTCGCAATCCAATAGAACTAGTAACTATGAGCTACTATAGTAACTATATAGTATATAGTAACTATAAACGACTATTTTTATTTTCAGTATAGTTATGGATAAAATATGATATGTTAATTCTTATGGTTTAATAACAATAAATAGATTTTTGGAAATCACCAGGCGACCCCCCTTCATTGCCCCGCGACCCCTCGGGGGGTCCCGACCCCCACTTTGAGAACCACTGACTTATAACAGCAACCACTAGTCTCTCCTCCATCTTTAAAAGTCTCTGTAGTCGTCTTGACAACAAAAACACTGCTGTCACCTCAATGGAAACCCCGCCTCTGCTTTCATTTGATTAGAGAATGAAAAACACATGAGTGACGTAGCACGCTTTTCCCGCTCAGAGTTGACTTGTTTTCAACTGGTGCACAGTGCGCAACGGCAAAAACATGAGGTGCAGCAGGCGGTTAAAACGCGAGCTGTACAGGGTGCATAAGCAGTGCGCAAAATGATCACAGCCGTTAGTAAATCATTCAAAAATGGCTCCTCTCAACGCAGAAAGCGCGTTACACCATATTTACGTAATAATCAGGTACAGTCAGAGTCCCTACATAAAAAATATATATGTTATTTACAGGGATTAGTCCCTTTATTCATCAGGGGTCGCCACAGAGGAATGAACCGCCAACTTATACAGCATATGTTTTACACAGTGGATGCCAACTCAGTACTGGGAAACACCCATACACTTTCACATGCACACTCATACATTACAGCCAATTTAGTTTATTCAGTTCACCTATAGCGCATGTCTTTGGACTGTGGGGAAAACTGGAGCACCCAGAGGAAACCCACAAAAACACGGGGAGAACACACAAACTCCACACAGAAACGCCAACTAACCCAGCTGGGACTCAAACTTTTTTGCTGCAAGGTGACAGTGTTAACCACTGAGCCACCGTGTCGCCCCATTGAAAATATAGTATATTAATATTACATAAAGTTCTTAAGTTACTGTTTTTAGTGAAATCCATCAGTCCGACTCTAACAAAGTGTCACAGAAAGGCAGGTTTATTAATACTCTAATATATATATATACATATACATATATACATATACATATATATATACATATATACATATACATATATATATATATATATATATATATATATATATATATATATATATACATATATATATATATATATATGTATATATATATATATATGTATATATATATATATATGTATATATATATATATATATATATATATATATATATATATATATATGTATAAATATGTGTGTGTGTGTGTACACACACACACACACACACACACACACACATATATATATATATATACATACATATATATATATATATATATATATATATATATATATATATATATATATATATATATATATATATATATATATATATACTGTATATATACATATATATGTGAACACTTTCAGTATCAGAAAAAGTGCATTTCTAATCAACTGTGATCATGCCTTATCAATGCATTGCTTTCTGGCACTGACTTTTATGGTGGAATCCAATATATCAAGCTCCATAATTATACTGCCTACCTTTTGGAGCGCAGCGTTGACGCCTTAGCAGTTTACTAGGGTTTGGAACAGAGCAACAGCAAGTGTGTAATACAGCCAAATGAAATCTAATCTCTGTCGAAGAGCTGTTAGTTCCATTTGTAACTTGCACACATGCAGCGAGGATTATTTTGGCTTCTTAAATAACTGCGGTACAATTACCAAAAATAAAAAAATATATAAAAATATGCATGAATCAGCACAGTTGCATCACAACAGAAAAATCAAGTAGTGCAGTATCATGGCAACAGTGTCTACTTTATCTATCTGCAGAACTTTAAAGAACAAAAGAGAGCAAGACGGAGAGGCAGAAACAAAGGGGAAAGACAGAGAATTTTCATAAATCCTTTGTGCCCGAGAGACTGCGACTAATCTAATACAAAAACCCTGTGGGACGTTTGGCTTCAACAAGCTTCTCTGGCTATCTGGGAATACATGTGTAAGCAATTTTATACATGACTACTAATACGAGAGCTCTTTGGAGGAAACAAATTCATAAAAAGGGGGATATGAAGTGATTAAAAGCAGAATGCAGCAAAATGAAACATTACATCAACTAATTGACTCTCCTCCTTATTCTTAATGCTGTGTATACTGTTTATACCAGCACAGACTCAATGCAAATACAAGCTTTGGCCTACATTTTAGTGAAAAGTAAAATATGTTTCTCCTGCTAAGTTTTTTGGGTGTTTCAGATAACAAATACACAAGAGTGCAATATTTCTTATGCAAAATTATTTAGTTTATATAAAGAAAACAACCAAGACAACCAACCAGTGGGTCTAAATGTCATTATAAACCTACTAATGTCTGGAGCCAGATTAGTCTCAAACACAATTCACATTCACAACATCTAATTTGAAAATTCAAAACACGATTTATAAACACACAAATCCAATTTGCAAATACAAAATATGATTCAAAAATACACAAATACAGTTCGTAAATTCAAAACACGATTCATGAACACCCAAATCCAATTCATAAATACAAAACACGATTCATAAACACCCAATTCCATTTAGTAAATTCAAAACAAATCCAATTCGTAAATTTAATACAAATTCAATTCGTAAATTCAAAACACGATTTAAAAATACACAAATCCAATTCATAAACACAAAACAAATCCAAGTCGTAAATTCAAAAATACTCAAATTCAATTCATAAAATTAAAACACAATTCAAAAATACACAAATCCAATTCGTAAATTCAAAATACGATTCATAAACACCCAAATCCAATTCTTAAATTTAAAACATGATTAATAAACACAATTCCATTTAGTAAATTCAAAACAAATCCAATTCGTAAATTCAAAACACGATTCAAAAATACACAAATCCAATTCGTAAATTCAAAACACTATTCAAGAATACACAAATTCACTTCGTAAATTCAAAACACGATTCAAAAATATACAAATCCAATTCCTAAATTCAAAATACGATTCATAAACACCCAAATCCAATTCGTAAATTCAAAACGCGATTCATAAACACACAATTCCATTTAGTAAATTCAAAACTCGATTCAAAAATACACAAATACAGTTTGTAAATTAAAAAATTTAGGCTGATGAATACTTAACACAACTCACACAGACTCTTCCATACTCCTTACTGCATACCATCAATATGTAGCATGCACTGCTCTTTAACCAATCCATACTTAAAACAATATGGTCTACAACGATGGGTACATTGTACATACTGTATCGTTGTCAATACTGCCAATGTTACACTGTCCTGTTTTTGGGAGTATGCTGTTGTATTTTGCACTGTCTGGAGCCAGCACCTAAGCTTTTCACTTATCATAGCACACGGGCTGCTGATGATGCCACAATAAAAGTGATTTGATTTGAAAAAGCGATTCATAAACACCCAAATCCAATTCGTAAATTCGAAACACGATTCATAAATACCCAAATACATTTCATAAACTCAAAACAAATCCAAGTCGTAAATTCAAAACACGATTCAAAAATATACAAATCCAATTCCTAAATTCAAAATACTATTCATAAACACCCAAATCCAATTCGTAAATTAAAAACACGATTCATAAACACACAATTCCATTTAGTAAATTCAAAACTCGATTCAAAAATACACAAATACAGTTCGTAAATTAAAAAATTCAGGCTGATGAATACTTAACACAACTCACACAGACTCTTCCATACTCCTTACTGCATACCATCAATATGTAGCATGCACTGCTCTTTAACCAATCCATACTTAAAACAATATGGCCTACAACGATGGGTACATTGTACATATCGCTGTTAATACTGCCAATGTTACACTGTCCTGTTTTTTGGGAGTATGCTGTATCTGTATTTTGCACTGTCTGGAGCCAGCACCTAAGCTTTTTACTCATTATAGCACACGGGCTGCTGATGATGCCACAATAAAAGTGATTTGATTTGAAAAAGCGATTCATAACCACAAATCCAATTCGTAAACTCAAAACCTGACTCATAAATACAAATCCAGTTCGTAAATTCTAAACACGATTCAAACACACAATTCCATTTAGTAAATTCAAAACAAATCCAATTCGTAAATTCAAAACACGATTCAAACACACAATTCCATTTAGTAAATTCAAAACAAATCCAATTCGTAAATTCAAAACTAAATTAAAAAATACACAAATCCAAGTCGTAAATTCAAAACACGATTTAAAAATACACAAATCCAATTCATAAAATCAAAACACGATTCAACAGTACACAAATACAGTTTATAAATTCAAAACACGATTTATAAACACACAAATCCAATTTGTAAATTCAAAACACGATTCATAAACACCCAAATCCTACTCGTACATTCAAAACACAATTCATAAACACACAATTCCATTTAGTAAATTCAAAACAAATCCAATTCGTAAATTCAAAACTAAATTAAAAAATACACAAATCCAACTCGTATATTCAAAACACAATTCATAAACACACAATTCCATTTAGTAAATTCAAAACTAAATGAAAAAATACACAAATCCAAGTCGTAAATTCAAAACACGATTTAAAAATACACAAATCCAATTCATAAAATTAAAACACGATTCAACAATACACAAATACAGTTTATAAATTCAAAACACGATTTATAAACACACAAATCCAATTTGTAAATTGAAAACAAGATTCACAAACTTGCAAATCCAATTCATAAACTCAAAACATGATTCAAAAATACCCAAATCCAAGTCACTTGGTAAAAATATTTATGATTTTAATATGTGAATTCACAAATTGTGTTTATGTAAATGTAAACTGTGGATTGTGCTGTGCAAGAATGAATTTCATTTGGTAAATATATTATTTCTGAGAATGATCTGGCTCCATACAAGGTTTCAAATAAAAGACATCCTTTAACCAACTTAAGATGGTCTGACCTGGTTTCAAAGCATGTATAACACATTTGCCTCTCAAGGACTGTAATGAAAAGGTCTGAATAACACAATGAGCTTTTTAGTGCTGCGCCTTATGTCTTTTTCTTCCCACCAGTGCAGCAGCCTTGATACATGCACACACATACAGAACATTCTTTCAGTATAATAACAAAACAAAACAAAAAAAACTTTGCAGCGCAATTAATAACCACTTCAGTAACCGCTATTGAACCAGTCCGGAGGAGCTCTCAGCTTTGACACCATTTAATACATTTCTCTCAGCTCACATATTCAGACATTTCACAACTTCTTCTTTTCTCCACTGCCAGCTGAATCCCCTTGGGGAAACCCATCACGCTGCTGTAATAAGGCTCTTTTTGGAGAAGCAGAGAGAGGGAGGACTTGACGTTTCTTCATTACAGGAGGTAAACTTCAGAAGTGGGCTTTTCCAGCTCTGGGAAAACGAGTGAGGCGTTTTAACGAGCGGCGGCTGCAGATGTGCTGATGACTGCAGGCTTTGTGCTGGAGCTGCCGTGACTCGGGTTTCTGACACCTGAGCTTTAAGACCGCTAGTATCTCTTTGAAATGTTACCTGCCGGTTAACGTGTCGCACACTAGCACTACTTAACTTCTGTGATAGGAGACACTACCGCACAGTAGCTAAAGATCCTGAAGTGAAACGCTTCCTTGAAAAAAATCATAAACTTTTTGAAATTGAACTTCAAAACCGTGACACAATGCAAGCCAACACATATCAGTGATTCAGCATCAACATTTAATAACGTTAAAGAGGTTTAACACGTATTAATTAGATTATAAACCTTACCATTTTGTTGGAGTGCAGTGAGTGTAGTATTCTGTGCTTCTGAATGGCTATATTTAAATTTCAGTCTTGTTTCGTCTGGTGCAAACAGCCAAATTGCTTATCACTGCAAATCTCATCATCTAACCTGCTCAGTTAATGTTTATGTTTGTAATATTTACATTATTTGCTAATTATTAAACACATCAGGTGGAACTCTGAATCCGCATCTCTTTTCAGAGTCTGCTACTGTCCACTGGATGTTGCCTTTTGGTCGCGGTCGCATGCTTTGAGAGCCTTCCAGACTGAATGAATGAAATACACAGTTTTCTACCAAGGCAACCTGCATGGGGTGCTGAAATACATTTGGCTAAACTAGCATAGGGTAGGTTAAAAGAACCAAAACAAAGACAGACGTTCAAGTAACGCACATTTCCAAAGCAGAATATCTGACTTCAGAATTGGTTGATAGATAAACAAGAATGTTCATTTGGCATGTTTCTTTAATATCTGCAAACATATTACAGTATTTTGATGCTTTAGAAGAGTCAGAAACTTACATACAGCATCTTCAAACATGTACACCTAGACATCTAGGCATATATCAGTATTAAATAACTTATATTTGATTGCAGTGCAATAATGTGCACCTTTTTAAAAAAATGCTTTGAATTAATAATAATTGTAAAAAGCACTATACAAATAACCTTGAACTGAATTAAACTGAAGAAAAAAAAAAGATTTTCTTACTTTTATGTTTTATTTCTGGTCTAAATATCTACATTCTAGGTCAAAAACAAGATTCTTTTACTTTTTTTTTTTTACCTCATTGGCAGACAATTGTGCTTGTTTAAAGGAAAAAACTCTTCATTTTTACTAATTTCATTTAAAGGTAAAAACAAAACAATATTTTTACTTGATCTAAGAGATTTTCGTAGATATTTGGTCTAGAAATGAGACAAAGCAACATAAGAGAAGCATTTATTGCAGGGGTGTTCAAACTTTTTGGGCCGAAGGCCAGATGCAAAAAAAAAAAAAAAAAAAAAAAAAAAAACATTGTACCGGGCCAAATTTTACATACATCACACAGACACGCATATATATAATATAATAATATAATATAATAATAATATAATGCATGATGCGTGTGTGTGTATTATGGAATTATTTGAATTTTTATTTGAATTGTCAAAGCAGTCAGTAAATCAGCATACTATCATCTCAAAAACATAGCAAGAATCAGATGCTTTGTTTCTAGTGAAGATTTAGAAAAACTTGTTCATGCTTTTATCAGCAGCAGGGTGGATTACTGTAATGGACTCCTCACTGGTCTTCCTAAAAAGACAGTCAGACAGTTGCAGCTCATCCAGAACGCTGCAGCCAGAATTCTAACCAGAACCAGAAAATCAGAGCACATCACACCTGTCCTCAGGTCTTTACACTGGCTGCCAGTCTATAAATCACTAAACAGATCACAAGATAACAGATCACTCAGATCTTTAGGATCATATAAACTAGAAGTTCCAAGAGTTCAGTCAAAGCAGGGTGAATCGGCTTTTAGCCACTACGCCCCTCGCTGCTGGAATCAGCTTCCAGAAATGGTCAGATGTGCTCCAACATTAGGCACATTCAAATCAAGACTGAAAACACATCTGTTTAGCTGTGCCTTTACTGAATGAGCACTGTGCTGCGTCCGACAGATTGCACTATCATGTTTTTCTCTTCTTCTTCATTCTTTTATATCACATTTCACCTGTTTTTATGTTTTGTTTTGTTTTTACGCATTTTTATTATTTGTTTTTATTTTACTTGTTTCTTTTATTCTTGTTTATGTAAAGCACTTTGAATTGCCATTGTGTATGAAATGTGCTATATAAATAAACTTGCCTTGCCTTGCCTTGAATTATTTCAACTGTGTTTCTAGAAAGACTTACGTTTTTAAAATCTTGAATCTTCTCTAGGCAAATTACAGTTGCAACACTCATCAGACACTCCTATAAATTCTCCTTCAGTGAAGGGTTTCCTGTGCATAACTAGCCAGCGTAGAATTTTCTTGCACTTTATTAGCATGAAAAAACTGCTATTGTTGAGCTGATAGAGCAGCTGCTAAATGTTTTACTTTTTGATCTCGTTCGGCACCAGTGTAAGAGCTGAAGGCCTGATGTTTTGTTTCATAATGTCTTTTAATAATATATTCCTTCATTACTGCAACTGATTCCTGGCAAATTAAACAGACGCATATTCCACTGACCTCTGTGAAGAAATATTTTTTGCTCCAACGTGACTAAAATTTCCTGCTCTCACTGTTGATTTTCCTTTTTCTTGGTTGTACCATGGCTCGCTAAAACGTGATTATCAATTATGTTTCCTTCAGTTTGTTCTGTTTGTTTTGCTTCATTACAGGAACTGCTGCCTAATTGAAGGCGTGTCATAGCGATACCCGGTGGTTATTTATTGAATAACTTTAATTAATTGAATAATTATTTATTGAATGGTGGTTCATTTTTGTATAGCGGGCCAGATTCTATTATTATTTATAAAAAGCCTCACGGGCCACCACAAAACTGATTGTGGGCCGCAGATGGCCCGCGGGCCGTAGTTTGGACACCCCAGATTTATTGCATTGTGATTATTCAATTTCTGTACCTGAATACTGTTAGACGACCTGAAAAATTGTCAAACAGAGCAATTCATTCAACTTGTGAAACTGTATTTATATTGCACTATATAAATTAAATATCACAATATCAGATTTTTCGAGTATCCTACAGCCCTGCACCAAATGAAAACATTCAGAGGCCTACCAAAAAACCGACGGCATACAAGAAATAAAGATGTAAAGCATTACAGCCACATTTCAGCAGCCTGTTGAGTCCATTTCACATCTGAGCACTACACCCTGTCAGAGCCCAAAAAAAACCAACGACTCTCCGGCCCTTCCTCTTTGTACAATGTGTAGTTTACAACATCCCCGGAGGCACATTTTCCCTCCTCGGTTTCCTAACCGTGAGCCTAATTGATGAGCGAGGAAGAAAACGCCAGGCTGCCAGATCAACCGCATTCAGGAGTCCCAGCGAAGGGCTCCAGGAGCCAAATCCAAACTTTTATACGCTTCGAACATCAGAAACAAGTCAAAAGATGCCAAACCCTGGTCTTTCAGCAGAATGGATGGAAAAGTTTCCCAGCGTTCAGGGATTACAGATTTGATTGCATGTATGTGCATATGTGATATGGGGTTTAAACAGTAATTTAAGTTCCTGCCCCATTAGAGGAGCATTGCATCATGATGACTGATGTCAACTTCAGCATGTGTTTCAGGGTAAATGCGCATTGGTCTCACCAGTTACTCGTTTTTTTTTTTTTAATCTGCCTCTGATGACTCTCAAATGGGACCAATAAGAACATTTTGGGAAGCTGGAAAAACTTTCTCAGGAAACCCAAGATGACATCATTTATCACACATGCCCACACGCGATCGCATATTATATTCCAACAGCGCCTGACAAACAAGTAAAAGATGTGCTGAGCTTAGAACAACACACTGATAAAAAAAATGAAATGACTACAGCATTACTATATTATTGTTTGAATGTTAATTACATGGTTTTTGGACATGTTTTATATTCAGTTTTGCTCTGGCCCAGATTAAGAACTTCAGGGGCCTCTGGGCACGTTATCTTGTAAGAACCCCCTACCCAGCCGCAAATCTATAATTTGTTGCCCACATAAAAAATAAAAAATAAATATATATATATATACTTGTTTAAGTTCACTGATATACATACATACATACATACATACATACATACATACATACATACACACATACATATACATACACACATACATGCATACGTATACATACATACATACACATACATACATACACATACACACATATATACATATATATATATATATATATATATATATATATATATATATATATATATATATATATATATATATATATATATATATATATATATATATAATGTATAACTTATAACTTTTACAAACTTATAAAGCATATTATTGGCATGGCATATAACACACAATGCCTCTCCAATCCAGTTCTATGAATCTGAGGGTGCTTTCACACCTGTGAATCGATTCAGTTGTTCCGAAACAGGGATTAAAATTGTTACAATAGCCGCATTTCCACTATCAGGCCAGAGCGAGCCAGGGCTTATATCGAGCCAGGCCGGGCCAATCGCCCGGGAGGTTGAGCAGTGAGGCCGAAATCATGTCGCGTTTCCACTGTGGGGCTAGTAGCTCGCAGCGCGTCACGCAAACCCCGCCCCCAGAACATCCCCCGAATCGAACGTCACTCAAACCGCCCACTTCAGCGAGAATCATGCAGATAAAGCACACCATCACATCATCACGAAACTATTAAAATTAGAACAACCAAAACAAACAAATGACACGTTACTGTACAGCAGTACAACGCATGTCTATACCCACATGCCTGTGTGTTTTCATTCATCATATTCATTTACTCGCCGACCGACTGGCATCGAAATCCAGTGGTCTTGCCACCAACGGAAGGACCCGGAGCGCAGGGAGCGCACACATCCATAATATAACACCACATATATAAAATTCTCCGTTAATAACTCGATATAAAAATGTTTTTTATAACATCCTCTAGACAGAATCTGTCCAACATTCATCCCAAATGCTCCGGAGAGAACTGAAACATGATTTTTTTTTCCCCCTATAGGCTTTATGACACTTAATAGGTGATTCCCTTTATTTAAAGATGTTGCTTATTATATCTTAAGTAAAGGAAAGTGTTCAGTGTTTCAGCACATAAGAGCAGCACGTAATAAAATATAGCCTATATTTCGTTGCGCTCAGCAGCTATGCACTAATAAAGCTCTTTATGCATTTAAAATTTCCTTTTTTAATTTTACCACGTCATATAAAAACACACACACTTGTTTGAGGACACAGAACACATTTTGAACTTGCAGTTTTCCCCGTCAAAAAAGTGCTGCGCGGCTGCAGACAGAAAAAAAGGTCGCCTAGCTGCTTCCACTTAGAATGATATAGTTTGAACAGTTTGATATAGTACCTAATTGTTATAGCTATAGCTTTTGTTAGTTTTATATTGGTTTATTTATTTAATGTGATTTTATTATAGGCCTATCTAATATTTGTAATTCTTTAAATTATTTCAATATAGGGCTATTTTATGTAGATATGACACTATTGTTTTGAGCCTACAAAAGTGGACATGAAATTTGTAAAGTTTAATGTCCTACTGTTGTATTCATATAGTGTATTATCTCCAAAATAAATTAAAACAATAAAAATAAAAGAAAAAAGCCGCTCGCGGCATCAACAGAGCTATGAATGGAGCGCTCTTTTTTCGGTCTCACACACATACACAGGCATCTAAACGCGCAAAAACACACTTACAGTATTAAACTTGACAAAACCTCTTGAAAACCTTTACTGTCTGCTGTGTCTTTAATATAGTGTAAAGATTATTATGCGTTATTGAAACATCAAAGATGCAGCAAAGAAATATCATTTTATGCAACAGCCTTACATTTAAAACTTAAGGGTGATCATATGCAAAAAAGACCCCAGCCTATAATTTGTTCCAGATGTTTTCTTGACCTTATTTATTTATTTGTTTGGCGCATGTACTCGAGTGCGATCGGAAAACTGTGCCCGCCTCTCCTTTCACTCCGCCCCGAAGCCCCGGCTGGCCCTCCTTGGCCCAAGGTATTCGGCGGGCCGAAAAAGGCTGGCCGTTGGCCCCGAGAAAGCCCCGCTTTGGCCCGATTAGGCCCCGGAAGTGACAGTGGAAACGCCACTGGCCTTGGCTCGCCCTGGCTCGCTCGCTTTAGGCGCGATAGTGGAAACGCGGCTATTGTTGCTCTTTGCTCTTGGAGCGGTTCGCTTTCACACTGCAAAGTTTCTAATCGGACCAAAAGAGCTAAAACAAGTCACGTGTGAGTAAACTCTCCTTACATTGGTCAGAGTGTCAGGGTTTATTTTGCAGAGTCCCGCTCAGCTGTCAGGAGAGGTGGTGGTTTGGTGGTGATTGACAGGGTGCACGCGCGTGACGTGTCTGAGGAGAGACACGGTGGGGAGGGGTGAGAAGGGTGCGCGACGATGCCTATTTGAGGACTGGGAGAGAGACGCGAGATTACCGGGAGATCATCACTCGTTTGCGGGCATCCGGAGACTCGCGAAACTTCCCGCCCTACTCATAATTCTCTCTTCATATAGCCGTAAGCCTACATATCCATAAAACACTGTGATGTAACCGCGCTCGGATCGGATCGCTTTCTCACTGCAATCGAACCGCTCCAGGGTTCGTTTCAATCGAGCCGTGACCACCTCATTCAAGCGATCTCGGAGCGATTACTTTGGCGCGGAACAGAGCGCGATTGCCCTGTTCACATATGCCAATCGAACCGCGCTAACTGGGCAAACGAGACAGGTTCCCAAACAAAAGTGTAGGTGTGAAAGCACCCTGAGTATTTCATAACACACACACTTATTAATGATTAACTGTCTCTCTCCTCCTCTCCCTGTATTTTCTCTCCTCTCCTCGTGATGAAGAGTAGGCAATCAGCATAGATCAACTTGATTATAAATCTAATGCTGCTAACATTTAACACCAGGTGGAATAACTGTTTATAGAATATAATCACTATTTAGATGCTGTAACATTTGAAATAGGCTAACGTTAAACATTATTAAATACCCACGAGGCACTTGTGACTTTTCATCACATTTGCATTATTTTTATTATTTTGTTTCCTTCTTATTAAAAATAAATACATTTCCAAACTGATAAGTAATGGGGGAGAGAAAAAGTACCATCAGTTCAGCAGATGGTGGATTCAAACTGGGTTGATGATCGAATGCATCTAAAGATATGCCACTCACGCTGTAATCTGCTTCGCTCTTTACTCATGTTGTCTCTGTCAATTAGGCATTGATTGGCGTAAACAGTGAATAGCTTATTCCATCTAGGTTGCAATATTCCAACTATTTGCACTTAGCCTAAAAAGACACTCCGAAATTAGCTTTTTTTCCCCCTCCCTTCGCAGGGGCCCCAAGTGAGCACGGGCCCCTGGGCCTGTGCCCTTAAGGCCTATTGGTTCATCCGGTACTGGTTCTGCTAGTTTAGTGTTCGGTTATTTCTATAATATTCTGTAGCATGTCAGTTTGAAATATCAATTTACATTTTCAAACATTGCTTTTGTCATTATTTGACATTCTACAGTCAGATTATAGTCTAACAACAGCCAGTGCTCCACACGGAAAACTGATCTCATCATTATTCAGTCTGTCATGAAGAAGCAGAAGAAACGGAGACAAACTCAATCCAGAAGATCTTTGGCAACATCTCGAAGATGCTTCAAAAAGCTAGCTGAAAAATTACGAGCAAGTGTACCAAGTGTTTTTGATGCAAAGTGTGGTCATACCAAATGTTTATTTGATTTAGTTAATAGAAGTTAATTGATAAATAAAATGCATTTATCCATTATTTTTGAAAGCATCCATTTTACATCATTTTTACGCAAGTGCCTAAAACTTCAACCAATTCTAATGTTATCACTCAATTGAACAGGCATTATTAGTGGTTATCATCTGATAAATTTAGGCCAATAGAGCCTTCTGCGCCTACTGGTAGGCTCAGAAGGCTTTTATCATCTATGCACATGGTTAATCAGCTATAGATCACATATGGCTGTGGCCAGAATTTAACAAGAATTATTTATAATATGTATTAAATTTACAATCAATTGTATTTTGTTTACTGTTAACTGGATCTGGAGTCTTCTCTATTAGTATAACTGATTAACCATGTGGATGGATGATATCTATCAGCTGAAGACCACTGATAACGTCCATTTAAATCGAGTGATAACATTAGAAGTGGGTGAAAACGTTCAACAGTACTGTACCTTTCTAGGTAGGTTTTTGGTGAAAACACTAGTGGCCTAAGACTTTAGCACAGCACTGTATATGGGTCAAGTACAGCAAAAAAGCTTTACGATAAGGTTTCATTAGTTAATTTTAATGTATTAGCTAACATATAACAATAACAGTTTAACAACTTTACTTTTATAAACTAATGCTAGTTAAAATGAATAAATACTGTAATAAATATTTTATGTAGATGTATTATTGTGTTGTATTATGCACTGTACTATTGTTCATGTTAGTAAATACATTAATGGAATCCTATTGTAAAGTGTTAACCAAAATGATTGAAAAAGTACAATAAACCTTTTATTTTATCATCATACATAAAATTGTGTCCTTTTACAAAAATTTGTTCTGAGAAGACACATTAAATTAATAATTGAAACAGTCGAAATAGTAATTTAAAATATTGACCACTATCCTTTAAAACACTAAGGTTTAATTATTTAAAGTATAGTCAAATTCAGTATGGTGCACTAAATACTGATGTGGTTTCATTTTTTATACACTTAATATTACAACATTATTTAGTGATATTTTGATTTTATTTTTGCAAATGTTTTTTTTTAAATATTAGACTAGATGTTTTGCTTGAATTTAAAATGCTTTCCATGTTTATCAAATAGCTTTTCTCATCTAGTCTTTGACCCAAAACACACTACCTTCCAAAAGCTTGTCGAATCTTAATAATTCTATTCAATTATAAGGATGCATTTAATTGATCAAAAGTAACAATAAAGACATGCATAATGTATTTTCTATTATTTAAATATTTAAATTAAATGCAGACCAAATGATATATATAAAAAAAATTATATATATATATATATATATATATATATATATATATATATATATATATATATATATATATATATATATATATATATATATATAATAGAGTATAATATAATATTATATAATGTAATATAATATAAGAAAATATAATAAAAGAGAATATAATATAATATAATATAATATAATATAATATAATATAATATAATATAATATAATATCAGTGTTGCCATTACAGGAATAAATGTACATTTTAAAATATATTACAAATAAAAAATATTATTTTAATTTGAAATAAGTTAAAAATGTAACAGATTTTACTGTATTTTGATTCAATAAATGCAGCCTTTTGTGAGACTTTAAACACTAGTGTAATAAAACGGTACTGACATTTCCAAAACATGGCAACACTATTTACAGTTTTAGTTTAGTATTCATCAAATTCCTATATCTACATTGACATAAGGTAAAAACAGCATGTATATGCATGGTAATTCCCATGCAATCCCATCACTGCACCATGACACTGCAACAGAAGTTTATTTAGGAGACATTTCAAGATTTCTTACCTTCGCAGATTCTGTCTAGTCTTTGCCGTTTGACCTTGTGTTTATCAATCAAAGCCATGACAGCTTTTCTCAGCGTCTGTTTGTAGAGCTTAGGAAACTACAGCTCCCAGTATCCTCCAGTGGGCATAACGCCACCATACACCTGTAGAGAAGCACAGACAACATCAAAACCATCGATAATGATAAAAAAAATGTGCATCTTTCATTAAAAACATGAGATCTTCATCCAACCTGGATTAGTTTTTTTACTGTACTATTACTGTACCATTTTTCATTGCATTTTTTTGTTTTACTCTTGGGGGCAACACAGTAGCACAGCGTTTAGCACAATCTCCTCACAGCAAAAAGGTCCCGGCTGGGCCAGTTGGGATTTCTTTGTGGAGTTTGCATGTTCTTCCCGTGTTGGCATGGGTTTCCTCCGGGTGCTCCGGTTTCCCCCACAGTCCTAAAACAATCGCTATAGGTTTCGGCTTAGTCCCTTTATTTATCTGGGGTCGCCACAGCGGAATGAACCGCCAACTTATTCAGCATATGTTTTACACAGCGGATCCCATCACTGGAAAAGCTATAAGGTGAACCGAATAATCTAAATTGGCTCTAGTGTAGGAGTGCGTGTGTAAATGTAGGAGTGTATGGGTGTTTGTCAGTAATGGGTTGTGGCTGGAAGGGCATCAGTTGTGTAAAACATATGCTGGGTAAGTTGGTGGTTCATTCCGCTGTGGCGACTCTGATGAATTTAGGGATTAAGCCAAAAGAAAATGAATGAATGTTTTGCTCAACTTTCCTGTTTATCCAATTTGGATATTGTGTAAAAGAGCTGTTCTCTTATACTGTATATATTTAGTTTTAACTTAGACAGTTTCTTTAAAAAAAAAGATTTACATTCACCAAATAAGAACATTTAATGACATGCTAAAAGATAAAATTCACAAAGTGAAAGCATTAACAACCCTATATGTACAAATTTACAACATATGTACAAATGATAGCCTAATATTATCATGTACAGTACATGTCATACATATTATAATAATACATGTTTGAATTATAGCAGCTATTGGAATATTTTTGGCTCGAGACTTCCGGTTTCATTAACTTCCATTGATTTTAGCCGTTATAAACAGCTCATTATGCTGCTTGATGTTGATATTTTCTTATTATTCACACACTTGTTTTTAGAGCAAGTAGTTCGACAGTTTTCTGCTGTTTATTATTCCTTGTCATTTCTCCCATAGGAAACGAATATGAAGTTGTAAAACAATAAAAAAAAATTAAAAAACGAGTGATTTCCGCATTGGAAAATATTATATTTAATACTAGGCATATAATTGTATCTGTAGATTGTTCTATAACTCAGCAAATGGGGTGGAAAAAGAGATTTTAGCCACTAGAGGGAGCCATAACGCCATTCACAAGAGAATCAGACTTTATTTAATATGGAAGAATGAATAATACTATAAGTTAATTCCCATTCTTTAATTGGCTTAAAAGTCCATCTAAAACAACTCTAGCATTTAATTTGTTTAATGTGAACATACACAACTCGCAAACTGCAAGATTATGATGTTATTTTAATGCCATTTCCTAAAACATGACCATTGTTTTGTTAATGCATTTATATAATTGAATTAATTTAATTAATTTAGTGTATTACACTGGTGGTGGATGAGGAGATTCCCCTCAAAAACGTGTAAAGCATTTTGCGTGTCCAGAAAAGTACTATATAAATGTAGGGAATTATTATTATAATTATTATAATTATTGTTATTATTCATTATTGGGCACTTTAACCAAAAATTTGTGGTCTGAAAGGTTATTTTTTACTTGGATCAATCATGCTAAAATTATGAAAATGGCAAATATTTTTGTGAAAGTTTTTTTTTTCAACTGATACTGATAACTGAAAAATTTAAGAGTATTTGTGACACCTAAATGTGCTCAAGAACAACAACAAAAAACAGAACAAGAACACGAAACAAGCAGCATTGTTTATTTATACTCAAAAACTGATTGCTGTTAGTTCAAGCTACCCATGGGGTGGGGGGGGGGGGGCAACTTAATTGTTTTATTTTCAATCTACTTAAAATTGTAAAAACTAATAATTTAACTTAATTCTTTCAAGTTGTACCAACACACATCGATTGTGTGAAACCCAGCATTTTGACTGTGTCACTTAAAAGACATGGTTCATGCTGGATTCCACACAATTCCTTTATGCTGTCTCAACACAAATCGATTATGTTAACTTAATCGTTTTTACTCATTTAAGTACATTGAACAAAAAATTAAGTCGTCACAAAAAAATGGAAGTTTATGGGGAGAAAACTAAAGTGTGACCGCAGCTTATGTCTGACTGAGGAATTGGGCGTGGTTAACATTATTAACATTATTAACCACACCCCTCTAACTGTCAACTTTGGCAATAAGCAGAAATGGTGAGGGGGATGAGGAGTCTGTTAGGTTGTAATAACTCTCCCCAATCCCTTTCCCCCAACTTTCAAATTGGAATGCCTTTGCTACATCTAATCAGCTCACAGTAGAAAAAAACAAGCTGTTTTCTCATTATTTCCTTAATATTCAAATTCTCTAGGCTCCCAGATCATGAGAATTTCTCCTCACAAACTTTAAAATGGATAGAATCATACCTCTCTGGTCGCGCACAGAGTGTTAATACACAGAATTACAAATCTGCCACTTTAGGTATATCCACAGGTGTTCCACAAGGATCTATTTTGGGCCCTTTTACTTTATTTATCAATGATCTTCCATCTATTTGTCCTAACAATAATATACAGATGTATGCGGATGACATTGTTATATTTATTCTTAGTAGTAGTGTGTTACAAGTTGCAAACAAACTCACAGAATCTCTGGTACATCTTTCAGCCTGGTTAGATCAATGCCGTTTCCAGTTGAACATCTCTAAAACAGTGTGTATGTTCTTTTCTAAGAATGATAGGGTAAGTGTAGTACCAGATTAATTCGTATCAGGGGAAAGATTACAAGTTTTATCTGAGTACAAGTCATCATCTATCTAGTTTATCATTTACGTCACAGGTTAAAAAGGTCTGTAACCGGGTCAGATTCAGTTTAGCAATTTTTTGATTTCTTTTAGATTTACAGATGTCATCTGTAATCTAGTATCACTCCATGATCATTTCTCATATCACTTATTGTTTAACCACTTGGTCCCAAGCCAGCCTTACTACTTTGAAACCACTTGAATCATTATAGAAACAATGGAATACAAAATTCCATCTTTACCTCTCTCTCACACACTTTGGACATTTGACCTGCTATGCTGGCCTGTTTGTGGGGTAACTTTTTCTCTCCTCTCTGTAGTTAAAGCGATACTTGTGGATCCAGACACGAGCGTGCCTGTGGTGCGAGTTTTCTCCACTGTGGCCCCGTTTACGCTAGTGCGTTTTAGTTTTAAAACAGCGTTTTAGATCAAAAACGATCCGCATCCACACTAGCATTTCACCTAGCATTTCTGAACATATCTCCGTCCAAACTACGCCACCAAAAACGTATATCATGTGACCATTCGCATACTCTGGGCATGCGCGTTCTAGTATAGACAGGAAGCATGTGTCTCGCTCGGCATTTGGTTATTGTTGGTTAACAAACGCCAGTTAAACAAAGAACGCGATGGCAAAGAAAGCAAGAGAGGTATTTTTGTGGACAGACGATGAGGTCGAGTTGTTACTAAACGTAACAAATGAATAACTGCACAATGGCGCCTAAAACAGACAATAGTGCAAACAACGCTCCCATTTCTGTGTCCATGTTGTTGTTTACATTGAAGGCTGGTCTGCTGTCTTCCGGTAGCGTTAAAGCCATGTGTTTTAGTCATGTGATAGGGGCTTGACGAATAAGGGAAAGATACGCAATGACACAAAAGTCCCAATCAGGTAGCGAATCTCAGCAGCCCGTCTCCGTTTTCAGATGTTTCCGTTTTCCCTCATCCACACTGAGACGGAGCAGCAGGGTTTCAGAATGAAAACGGGCTCTTCAGCATTTCCAAAATGCTCCATTTTTGGTGCTCGAAAACTCTGGCGTAGTGTGGATGGATGGCATAAAAGTAGCGAAACTTATGCGTTTTAAAACTAAAACGCATTAGTGTAAACGGGCCCTGTGTCTATTATGGATTACCTGTGATAACCGTGTATTTGGAGTTTTGATGGATTCAAAACTATCATTTACGTCACAGGTTAAAAAGGTCTGTAACCGGGTCAGATTCAGTTTAGCAAATTTTAGATTTATTTTAAATTTACAGATGTCATCTGTAATCTAGTATCACTCCATGATCATTTCTCATATCACTTATTGTTTAACCCCTTGGTCCCAAGCCAGAATTACTACTTTGAAGCCACTTGAATCCGTATAGAAACAATCCCTAAAAACTCTTAATAAGAAATCAGATCAATTTCACCATTGTTCAACATTAAAGGGTCCCACTTTAGATTAAGTGGCCTAAAGAAATACAACCTGCTTAGTTGGGAAAATTTCATTAAATATGTACATATCTTTTTAATGTTTAAGACTTTACATAACCCCACTTCACCACTAAATCAGTTTGTGAATATTAGGACAACAGCTCACCGAACTACTAGAGGTGATGAAAGAGGGGATTGCATAATTCCTTTCAAAAAATAAATAAATTCAGCCAGTCAGTATTTTCAGTGAAAGCAGCTAGGGAACGGGACTCCATCCCACCAACAATTAGAAGATCACTTTTTGTTCTTTTCAGTCTCCGCCTCTTTGCCCTTATTTGGTAACCGCCCGGTCAGTGCAATGACACGCAAACAAAATGAGGACGGTTGGCCATGCGCCCACTTGTAGCTTCATTTGCGCTCTTCAGAATCCTATGAGTGACGTCAAAGATACCACGTCCATATCTTTTACAGTCTATGGTTACAATAAGGCTTTATTAGGTAATTTTAGCTAATGTATTAACTTTAACTAATAAAAATAATACTTTTACAGCATTTTTAATCATAGTTCAACATCTATTAACACGTTAGTAAAATCCAAAGTCATGCTTGTTGAAATTAGCTAACGCACTGTGAAAGAACAGTGAAGAGCGTTATTTCTATTAATGAACATAAACAAAGATTAATAAATTATGTCATAAATTAATTCACTGTAGTTTTGTCATGTTAGTGAATGCATTAACTAACATTAACTAATGCCGACATGGTGGCGCAGTGGGTAGCGCTGAGCCCCACAGCAAGAAGTTCACGGGATCGAGCCCCAGCTGGGTCAGTTGGCATTTCTGTGTGGAGTTTGCATGTGTTGATTTGTGTTTCCTCCAGGTGCTTCAGTTTCCCCCACAGTCCAAAGACATGCGCTATAGGTGAACTGGGTAAGCTAAATTGTCTGTAGTGTATGTGTGTATGTCCTGGTCCTCCATGTTGAACAACCCACCTCATAAAAACTAGTTGTTACGAAACTCCAATATGGTGCGACTAGATATCACCTTAGATTTAAATGGCCCTGGGAGTAAAACTAAGTAACATTAACTAATTAAACCTTATTGTAAAGTGTGGCAGCATTTTTGTATAAAAAAATAACTGCATGCAAGACTGGCAGTCTTTCTCGAACAGAACGGCAGCAGATCATGACACACAGACACACACACACACACACACACAAAAACAGACTTCCAGTCCCACGCTGAGACAAACTCACCAAGACGCATCTCGCTTCAGTGATTTAAGAACCGGTGCCCTCTTACTCAACCTGAAACTGATCAGAGCACGCGCCCCACACACACACACACACACACACACACACACACACCACTCCATTTCAGCCATCCTGAAGGACAAATATCCACCCTCGGACATGAGAAGACCCCTAGAGAAATGCACGATGGATCTTCCTCTAAAGAGTCTTTCACAGCAGATCGTTTTCAATTAAAAAAGGCATCCTGCATTTTCTCAATCCGCATCCTTCTCCTCCAACTCCAGCTCTTCCTGATCGCTCTTTCAACGCATAAGCAGCATATCCGTGGCATTCATTGCTTTACCTTGGCCTTGGTGGTCTCATTATTTATTTTTTTAAATGCACAAACACATTCACACACACATTGTATAGAATTGGTACATCAGGGGTCACTCGGGTCAGCAAAGACTCATTTTTTCCCCCAGATGAATGCTGGGTAATCTGAAAGGTCTGACCTGTTAAGGCAGCAACAATAGTCTGAGCATGAATAAGCGCACATTTCTTTAGCGCTGGTGTCACAGGAGGAGGTGAAAGAGAGAGAAGACCTCTTTCTGCAGCTCTTTAACACCTCCTGCACTGGAGAGCTTATTAGAGTCTAACAGCTTAACACACACATACTTGCGCACACACACTTGTACAGTTATCTTTATAGGGACTCCCCATAAACTCGATGAGTTTTTTTATGCTGTAGACTGTATATTCAAAGGCCTCACCCCTAACAATTTTCCCAAGAAGGTCAAAATTGATTGGGTTTGCCGTCCCCACAACATCAGGAAAACAAGGTACACAACCACACACAAAATGTACTCGCATTGCTATACTTGTGGGACATTAGGTCCAGGAATGCATTGTATACACACACATATACTGGTGTTGATTTACTTGTGGAGAAATTTGGTTCCTATAACCAGAGATGTATAGTAACGAAGTTAAACTACTACTCCACTGCTGTACTTAAGTACTAAAAGGCAGTATCTGTACTCTACTGGAGTTTTTTTTTTCCTACTTCCACTTTTACTTAGTACATTTTTTCGATGAGCTTAATACTTTTACTCCGATAGATTTATGTGTTGCATCGTTACTCGTTACTAGGGATGTCCAAAGGGGTCCAGTAATAGATCATAACCGGTTATTAAGTATTGACGTCATTTATCTCCTATGCGCGATGTCGCAATACTATGGCGAAGAAAGCGAGCGCGAGTAAATTATGCTCTTACTACAATGAAGGCGGCACAGCACACGAGCCACTATTTCACCACTATGGAAAAATGCTGTGAAAATTCCATCTTTACTGCTCTCTCACACACTTCAGACATTTGACCCGCTATGCTGGCCTGTGTATCTCCATCTCCACATCATCAGAAAAACAACGTACACAACCACAAAATGTACTCGCATTGCTATACTTGTGGGCACATTTGGTCCAGGAACACAATGTATTCGCACACATTTACTGGTATTGCTATACTTGTAGGGTCATTTGGACCCAAAAATATTAGCAAAAAGGCAAAACTGATTGGTATTGCCGTCCCCACAACATCAGGAAGACAAGATACACAACCACACACAAAATGTACTCACATTGCTAAACTTGTGGGGACATTTGTACAAGGAATGCAACCTACTGTATACATACAATTTAGGGGTATCGATTTACTTGTGGGGACATTTGGACCAAAAATGTTACCAAAAGGTCAAAATTAACTGGTATTGCCGTCCCCACAACATCAGGAAAACAAGGTACACAACCACACACAAAATGTACTCATGCTGCAATACTGTGAGGACATTTGGTCCAGGAATACAATGTGTATACACACATTTAGTGGTATATTAATTTACTTGTGGAGAAATTTAGTTCCCTTAACGTAAAGTATACAGGGTGCACACACAATTTACTGGTATTTCTATACTTGTAGGGACAGCTTGGCCTCACAACATAGGGAACACAAGACGCACACACGCACACACACACAAGACTCCAGTCTTCCCATTCGCCTCTGTTAAATGCAGATGATTTGTTCTGGAGATGGTATTAACATCACTTGGTGCCCACAACGTGAGTAAAACAAAGTAGACACACATACACGCTTAATGGTATTTCTATACTTGTGGAAATATTTGGTCCCCACAACATAAGGAATACAAGGTACACACACACACACACACACACACAGAATTGCCTAATACCGGACAATTTTAGAATCAGAAATGTGCACAAACACATTTTTTTTGAGGGAATTTTGTGGTTTTCAGGAGCTCAGGGTACAAACATACACATGTACACTACAAACACATACAGATCAACATATTGTTTAATATTTTTTTAAACTGTACAAATAATTTATTTTAAAAAGTCAGGAATACAAAATGCACACACGCACAAATGTTTATGATTTTGCTATACTTGTGGACACATACAGAGTTTAATATGCCACTCTCTCAAAAGGAACCTTAGAGTTGTAGAGAACAGAGAGACTGAACTGGCTCGACCTAAAACTCTGTCAAAATAATGATTGCTGATGGCAAAAGAAGACTGTAACTCCTCCTGTCTCATGAGGCATCTGGAGGGAAAATGTTACGTTCACTTTCTGAAGGAAATGTGAGCAGTGCTATGTTTCCAGGGTGACCTGGGTGGCTGCAGTGGCTTCTTTTTGGGTTGTTGTTTATTCGGACTAGCAAAAAGAGGGCATTGTTTGTACTCCCTTTAGTTTTTACATCACAATCTGTAGGGGTTGCTCATTGGTTAGCACCGTCACATCAGAGCAAGAAGGTTGCTGGGTCGAGTCCCGGCTAGGCCAGTTGGCATTTTTGTATGGAGCTTACATGTTCTCCTTGTGTTGGTGTGGGTTTCTTCCGGGTGCTCTGGTTTCTGCCACAGTCCAAAGACATGTGTTATAGGTGAATTAGATTAACTATATTGGCCATAGTGTGTGAATGTGAGAGTGTATGGGTGTTTCCCAGTACTGGGTTGTAGGGCATCCACTGTGTAAAACATATTGTGTCGACCCCTGATAAATAAGAGACTAAGCTGAAGTAAAGTGAATTGATAAACCTATTCAATTGCAGTTAGCATGACAATATGATCCAAGTTATGACTGCAAACAAATATCCTTCAATGTTTTCATATTAATACATAGGATGTATAGTATTTCAGAAATAATATCTAAAACATTTTAAATAGTAAAAAAAACAATAATATTTGAATAGTAATAACAGTGCTATAATATAATAATGTCATTAAAATAATATTCATGCCACAGGGGAATGAACCACCAACTAATCCACAATATGTTTTATGCAGCAGATGTTTGGAGTCAATCTAGGGTCATATATACTTGTAACATAAAAAAAAATTTTGCAAACAAAAAATAAAGAATTGAGCAAAAAATTGTAAAATAATATAAATCTCAAAAATAATCGCAAAGGAAAAATTGCGCTTAAGAAAATTTCCCAGAATACACCAGCCACAACGGCAGAATGACTGCACCCGGAAGTAGGGAGATCCACAAATTAGTTTTTTTTTTGTCATTATTATGAATTTTTACAACCAACAAACAGATGTTTTAATATATTCATAACCGCGTTCAGGTTTTACCATCATGCAGCAGCACGACTGGTCTTTAATGAAGAGCACATGTCACTCCGCTACTCATCCGTTTGCACTGGCTGCCAGTTGCTTCTCGCATCAAATTCAAAGCTCTGATGTTTGCTTATAAAGCGACTTCTGGCTTTGCTCCTTATCTGCTCTCACTTGTGCAGATGTATGTGCCCTCCAGAAACTTGCGTTCTGTGAATGAACATCGTCCCGTGGTTCCATCCCAAAGAGGGTAGAAAACGCTTTCCAAAACTCTCCCATTCAATCTGCCCAGTTGGTGGAATGAACTCCCAAACTGCATCAGAACTGCAGAGTCACTCGCTGTCTTCAAGAAACGACTAAAAACTCAACTAATTAGTCTCCACTTTCCTTCCTAATCTGCAATTGCCTCTCTGGTTCTACCGCTAACTGTACTACTAAAAATAAAAATACTAATGTTTTTGCGTCTTACACTTTACATACCTTAAACTTGCCAACAGCACTTATTCATTGTTGCTCTTATAGTTGTGTAAATTGCTTCCTTGTTCTCATTTGTAAGTCGCTTTGGATAAAAGCGTCTGCTAAATGACTACATATAAACGTAAAAAAAAAAAAAAAAACACACACACACAAAAAAAGGTAAATTTTGCGATCTATAGTCCATAACAGTAACTCCTGTACAGGAGTCCCACAACATTCCGACACTCGATGACACTGGCACACCCTGTAAGAAAACTTTAGTGGCTGGGAATGGGCTTTTTACAGTGTCTGCTATAATGTAATGTTGTTTTGGTGTGCTTACATAGATGAATATGGCTACTGTGTAAATCCACAGCAGTAAGAAGGTATGTAAGCCATGTATGCTGGCTTTGTTCTGCAATAAATAAATAATCACACAAAAAAAGCGATCATAACCATAAAAATATTAAATACAACACAGAAAACATCTCATCCTATGTCCTTTTAGCTAATTAAATAAAATGAACAATAATTTGTCATTTTCCCAGTGATGGGTTGCAGCTGAAAGGGCATCCGCTGCGTAAAACATGCTGGATAAGTTGGCGGTTCATTCCGCTGTGCTGACGCCCGATTAATAAAGGGACTAAGCCGAAAAGAAAATGAATAATTGTATGAATAAATAATTTGACATATTCAGTGCATTGAATAATAAATGAATGTAATGTAATGTATATTTATATAGCAAATTTATTGTGTATGGTCATACACCCAAAGCGCTTCACAATCATGAGAGTAGGGTCTCTCCACACCACCACCAGTCTGCAACATCCACTTGGATGGAAATTACAGGCAAAACAAATTAATCAACAGTGCTTTATGGTTTTCTAGGAAATCTAACACTATTCGAGTACAGAAATTAAACAATCAAATGTAAAATAGCATGATCATCCGTGTATAAATAATCAAAAATTATCATCTTTTATTAAATAATATCATCATTTAATTCACACATTACGACATCAATGATATATTGTTCAGCCCTAGTTCGGTGCATCCCTACTGTTGGATCAATTAAGCAACGAGACTCATGTGAAAGAGCTGCATGGAGTATAATAAGTGGTTATAGTTTGAGATGTAAATGCTGAAGTGGTTGATATACAGCAGCAGAAGTGAAAACAGCTACGCGCGGCACAAAAACATCAGCTGTATCCACTTCAAACACTGCCTTTCTAAAAGCACTCCTGCACACAAAGCATGAATTACATCTGCTCCATTCACAAACCTGCTGCTTTGATACAGCTGCACCTGTAAGCGTGTGTGTGTGTGTGTGTGTGTGTGTTATGACAGCCGTATCACTCTCTGTGATTGATGTTTGCGCATTTCGTTCCTCATGTTTATCCTGCACAATAGGCAGCGTTTACACTGACCTCACTGCATTTTAATATTCATTGAGCGTTATGCAAAACAGAGCTGTTATTGGAATGTTTTATTGTGTTGCTTTGATACAGCACTCTATCAGTGGCAAACTCGTTCGCTCACTCTTACGTTGGATTAGGCTTTACATGCAAAACTGGCCAAACCATGATTCAATCCCAAAAAACTTAATGAAATAAAAGGAGATAATCAGTTGTTTTTACATAAATAAATGAATAAATTCATTAATTGATTGGACACAACGTAAAAAAGGAAATTAATCATAAATATTTTTGACTAAAGAAATTTAGCATTAAAGCACAAATGGGCAGAACATAGACTAAAATAAAATAAGAAAGAAATAATTTTAATAAAGATTATAACATTAAGCATACATACATAAATAAATAAATAAATAAATAAATAAATAAATAAATATTAGCATAAAGATATCTTGGACAGGACAAAGTATCAAAAATGATAAAAATATATATTTTTTCCGAAACAGCAGAACACAAAAAAATATATATATTTTTTTTTTTTAAATAACTTTTTTATTAAGCAAGCAAACATGAATAAATAAATAAATAAATATTAGCAGAAATAAATCTTGGAAAGGACAGAACAAAAAACTAAAATCAATAAATAAATATTTTGACTAAAATGTTGAACATTAAGCACAAACGGACAGAACATCAAAAAAAAAAAATATATATATATAAAAATATATTACCTAAAAAAATGTGTAACATTGAGCAAACATAAATACATAAATAAATAAATAAATAAATAAATATTAGCACAA
>NC_141037.1:9795000-9842500 GCF_052040795.2 Danio rerio
TGACTAGTCTTCCAGTTCCTGCTGCTGAAAAACATCCCCACAGCATGATACTGCCACCACCATGCTTCACTGTAGGGATGGTATTAGCCTGGTGATGAGCGGTGCCTGGTTTTCTCCAAACGTAACGCCTGACATTCACTCTAGAAAGTTAAATTTTTAGTCTCATCAGATCAGAAAATTTAGTTTCTTATGGTCTGAGAGTCCTTCAGATGCCTTTTGGCAAATTCCAGGCGGGGAGTGTCTTCTGTCTGGCCACTCTGTCATACAGGTCTGATTGGTGGATTGCTGCACAGATAGTTGTCCTTCTGTAAGGTTCTCCTCTCTCCACAGAAGAACGCTGAAGTTTAGACAGAGTGACCATCGGGTTATTGATTACCTCCCTGACTAAGGCCCTTCTCCCCCGATCACTCAGCTTAGATGGCCGGCCAGCTCTAGGAAGAGTCTGGTGGTTAAACATCTTCCACTTACGTATGATGAAGGCCACTGTGCTCATTGGGACTTTAAGAGCAGCAGAAATGTTTCTGTTACCTTCCCCAGCCTTGTGCCTTAAGACAATCCTGTCTCGGAAGTTTACAGACAATTCCTTTGTCTTCATGATTGGTTTGTGCTGCAGTGTCAACCCTTGGACTTTATATAGACAGGTGTATGCCTTTTCATATCATGTCCAATCAACTGAATTGACCACAGGTGAACTCAATTAAGCTGCTGAAACATCAAGAATGATCAGTGAAAAAAGAATGTAGCTGAGCTCAGTTTAGAGCTTCACGGCAAAGGCTGTCAATACTTCCGCACATGTGATTTTTTTTAGGTTTTTTTATTTGTAATAAATTTGCAACAATTTAAAAACATTTTTTTTCACATGTTTTTTTTTTGTCATCATGGGGTATTGAATGTAGAATTTTGAAAAAAATAAATTAATTTAATCCATTTTGGAATAAAGCTGTGGAAAAAGTGAAGCGCTATGAATACTCTCCGGATGCACTGTATGTCAGCATGTAGTTGTAGATGACATTAACATGTGAATTTGTTCATTTTTCACTATTAAGCTTAACTTGAGCTTAAATTAAATAAATGTAATAAAAAAAACCTGCAAATAAAATGTGAATGTTTTTAAAAAACACTCTTAAACTTTAAATAATAAATAACTTTAATAGTTTTTGCCTATTAGGTTAATATTGGCAAAAGTCTAAATTAAGCAGCTTAACGTTTATTTAATGGTATAGTTCACCCACAAATTAAATATCTGTCATTATTTACTTGTTTCAAACCATTATAATTTTTTTTCTTGTGTTGAACACTAAAGAAGATATATATTTTAAAGAAAGTTAAAAACCTGTAACCATTGACTTCCATGGTATTTGCTTTTCCTATGATGAAAGCCAATGGTTACAGGTTTTCAGCTTTGTTCAAAATATCTTCTTTAACTGTTCAACAGAAGAAAGAAACTCATCTGAAACAACTTGACTAAGTAAATAAAATTTTTTGGGTGAACTATCCCTTTAAGACTTTTGAAACGACAACAAAAAAGCTACATCAACAAAAAATGCTCCTTTCTATTACAAACAGGATCCTCCTCAAGCAACATCAATCTCTCGACCTCACTCCCACATGTCTCTATCTCCAAACGAATCACTTTCTTTCTCAGTCATATCTCTAGCTTTCTTCCTCTCAGCGTAGGACAGAAACCTTCTCATGCACGTCACAAAAATACCACAAAACACAACAAGAATAAGCAAGAAAGGCAGCATTTGTGATGTAACTGCAGAAACGGTGTGTGAAATGCCTCCCTGAAGGCAGTATTGATCTGTTATAGTCGCAGCTATAATGAGTTAAACATTTTGTCCGACCCCTCACAGTTTGAGTATAATAAAGGGGCCCCTTGTCTCTCTGACCCCTTCATAACACACTGAACTCCATGACCCGGCTTTGACTCTCGCTCCTGGAGTCCAACTCTAATAACCTGAAAGCTGAATGAGATTGGAGAAAAAAAAAATGACATTGCGGTATTTTCTTTAATACCTGACCCTGAACCACAAAACCAGCGATGAATTGATGACTGAGTATATTTCTGGCAATAGTCAAAAATACATTATATGGGTCAAAAATGTGTGACTTTGGTTTATTTTATCATTATCATTAGACTATCAAGAGAAGATAATGTTCCATAAAGATGTTTTATATGTTTTCCTACTGTAAATATATCAAAACTCAATTTTTTATCAGTAATATTTATTATATTTGTTCAACTTTAATGGGGATTTTCCTAAAATTTACATTAAAAATGCTAAAAAAAGGTTCGAATAATGAATTTTAGTGACATTTTAAGCACTACTGTAATTTGTGCTGGATTAGCTTGTCGGGTGGTTATCATTACCTCACTTTTTCATGCAACAAATGTACTTCCGGGATTTTTGTCAAAATGCTTATCATACTATTTGCTGTTTACAAAAATGTATGTTTATTTTCAAATGTGCATTAAAACTGTGAGTTATTAAAGTTTTATATATAATGTCATGAAATTAGAATTTTAGAAATATGAAAAAAGTTTAAAAATATTTCAAATGCTAATTTATTATCATCCATCATAAAAATAATTTAAAAAATGATGAATCTGTTAAAACTCGTTTTAAATTAAAACTGCAGCCTATAGGCATATAGCAACTTGGCCAGCCCATTTCCTCAGTCAGAGTTTGTCCATTTAAATAATAAAAGCCTTCTTTTATTGGTTATTCTTCTCTAAGCCTTCTTCTATTGGTAATTTTCACAATTTATGATGGCATACTGTCAAAAATGGAGAGGGGTCTGAATGCAGACCTGGTGCAGTGCAATCTGGGCTGCATCTAATGCTTTTCAAAGGGCTAACCTAATCCCACCCCTAACCCTAACCCTAACCCATCACAGTGACGTCACTAGCTCCATTTGAGTGCATGGTGTCTGATATTGCATCACTGAGTGATGCAATCTCAGCTTGCATCATAAAGGCTGCATCCAGATACTATTGCAAAAATTGGACGAATGAGCTTAGGGGCCAAATTCTGGACTTTGGGCCTGAAATGTATGTGTGTGTGTGTATGTATATATATATATATATATATATATATATATATATATACACATATACATATACATATACATATACACACACACAATGTATTCTGTGTAATGTATATATTGAAGGTGGTCATTTGAGATTATTCTGGAAGGAATAACATTAGGACGCACGTTCTCATCTTGGATGTAAATAGTCTTTTCATTTCTATTAATATTTTCTTTAGATTTTTATGCCTTTTTTCTTTTTATAATTTAACAAAATTTGAGCACTATGTATAGTTAAGGTTCTGTACTGAGATCCAAACATAACTTAAAATATTATTTGACTGAACTCAAGTGAGCTTTAACAATAAACATAAAATAAAGAAAGAAAATGAGCTTTTAGGAGGACAGCTTAATTGCATTATGTTCAATCCACTTAAATTTGCAAAAATAACTAATAAGTTGAACTTAATTTCTTTATGTTGTCCCAACACAAACTGATTGTGGAACCCAGGATTTTTTGTGTAGATTTCAAATAGTTGCACATATGCCAAATATTATTCATATCCTAACAAAGCCTACATCAATGCTTTACTATGCTTTTAGAAGATGCAATCATCTCTATAAGCATTATATAACTCACCGGCCACTTTATTAGGTACACTTTACTAGTACCAGGTTTTGCCTTCAGAACTGCCTTAATCGTTCATGGCATAGATCATTGCAAAGATAAACATAAAGTTACCAAAAAAACGTATAATTTTCATGTGTTTTAAATCCTGTGACTGTGTTTAAAGCATTCAGGCACAGGAAATTAATATTTTTGTATGTTCAAGACAGATTGATTGTGTTTATGCGCAGCATTAAGATTAAACAGTTATTTTTTTAACTATTCAATTTGCCTAATAATAATAATGCATTTTATTTAAAGGCACCTTTCATGACACTCAAGGTCACCGTACAGGACAACTAGAGCAATCAGTTCAAATAAAAACCTCAATAAAAGTCAATAGAAAACAATACAAACTTTACAAATGCAGTCAGGTTAAAGAGAATAAGCTGTTCTAAACAGATGTGTTTGAAGTTTGGATTTAATTTGTGAAAGAGAGTCTAGATTACGGAGATCAGGAGGAAGTGAATTCCGAAGCTGAGGAGCAGAGTGGCTGAAGGACAGGGCCGGAGTGGGACTCTTTTTCAGCCCTGGAGTTTCAAGCCTTAGACCGGCCCACCTCAGTTCACCACTGACTATATTAAAATAAGGTCATTTCCAATTCAGTTTCTAATTACACTATCACGTCTTTTTTTGAGAAAACAGCTGCTTTAGAACTTCAAATGTTCAACAACCCTAACAGTATTATATGTCTGAAAAAAAATTAAATAAAAAATGTTACTTGGACAAGAACTGAACCCGGGTTGGCCGCGTCATAACCTAACGTGCTAACCACTGTACCACAACAGCTGTACATTGAATGGTGACTCATCTAGTTATATCATCATTAACCTGCAGGCTGTACCTTGCTCACGAGGCTACGAGAAAATAGATAAAAAGAGCAGAGCTGCGGTAAAATAATGAATAAGGAGGCTGTGTTCAAGTAAATAAATAAATTATTTTTAAAAGGTGTGACTGCTGAGAGCAACAGATTCTGGAGCTAGGGACACCGGCCCTCGCGGCCAAAAACGCACCGGCCCACCGGGAATTCTCCCGGTCCTCCCGATTAGCCAATCCGGGCCTGCTAAAGGATCTGCTCCCATGGTGGCAAGACGGACAGAGGGAACAGTGAGGTGAATGGAAGAAGAAGACCTGAGTGTTTGAGAAGGTGTGGCGATATGAACAAGATTAGCAAGGTATGGAGGAGCAAGATTTTGGATGGTGAGAAGAAGTATTTTACAATTAATTCGGAAAAAGATGGGAAACAAGTGAAGCTGTTGTAGAATGGGTGTGATGTGACAGACAGTGGGAGTTTTTGTGATAATGCGGGCTGCAGCGTTTTGTACCAGTTGTAATTTATGAAGAGTTTTTTTTAGGGAGGCCGAACAGAAGAGAATCACAGTAATCTAAACGGGATGTGACTACACTATGAACAAGAATGGCAGCTGAATGAGGTGTGAGGGAAGGACGTAAACGATTTATATTTCTAAGGTGAAAATAAGCGGACCGGGTGAAATTATTAACATGTTCAGTGAATGAAAGGGTGCTGTCGAAGATGATCTCCGACTCTTAACCTGAAGGGAGGGGTGATGACAGAATCATCTGTGGGAATAGAAAAGCTATGTGATTTGTTTAAAATGGATCGTGTACCTATAAGTAGAAGTTCAGTTTTATTGTCATTTACTATCAGGAAGTTTGAGGTGAACCAGGATGCAAAGCAGTAAGTAAGGGATGAGGGTGGGAGTTTGAGGTTGGGTTTGGTTGATAGGCAGAGCTGGGTGTCATCTGCGAAGCAATGAAAATAGATTTGGCGTACCTGAATATTGTTAAACTCCCAGAAATACCATAAAGCCTTTATTCCATTTGTAACTTTGCTTTACTGCATTTATAATTGCTTGTGATTATGTTCATTAGATTTTATGCAGATGCACTCTACTGCAAAACCATTCTATTATCATCCAAAGTCGCCCTAAAGAGTTCAAAATATACTCATTATCTCAATATGAATCCCAGAAAAATAAAATATCACAATGTCAGTTTTTTCCAATATCGTGCAGCCCTAGTTGGAACCGAGCAGCCCTAAATAATGGATTCTGAAGGAAAGACTTGCTCTGCATGTCATCTCCGCATAATGATAAAGGCCAAAAGATTAATAGTCAAAATCAATCAGCAATACAGAGACACTTTGCCCAGTTTCTTCTCATCTGATCTCTAACTGAAGGGACATCTGCTGAAACGGGAGAGGGCGAGGGGTTATTGTGCTCTTATCTGTCGCAGATAGCCTGTGGCCACACGTAAATAAGGTCCATGAGAACCATTCGGTGAAGCTCAGTTGCACAATATATTGAAGATCTTATCAGCAGCGGTAGCGTTTCTCAAACGTTCAACACTGGCCTGATTGAATCAGTATCGGAAACAGCAATGGGAATCTATTGGTACCACACAGTTGTATTTAAATCAATATTTGGGGTCTTGAATAGGGATGCCACAAAACTCTGCTCAATACATATATGAATATTGCGGTTTTGCATTAAAATGTATTATTCGTTAATTTTCCTTTGGCTTAGTCCCTTTATTCACCACCGTGGAATGAAGCGCCAACTTATCCAGAAAATGTTTTACACAGTGACCCCCAGTATAGGGAAACATCCATACACACTCATTCATACACATACACTACAGCCAATTAAGTTTATTTAATTCACCTATAGCACATGTCTTTGGCCTGTGGGAGAAATCTGAGAACCCGAAGGAAACCCACGTGACCTCCACACAGAAATGGCAACTGATCCAGCTGGGGACTGGAACCAGCGACCTTCTTGCTGTAAGGCGACAGTGCTAACCATTGAGCCACCATGACACCCTAAAATGTATTATATAAATGAGATTACATATATAATGTCAATTTAAAGGGATACTTCACCCAAAACTGAACATTTCCTCACCCTTTACTTCCTCAAATAACTAACAAAAGTAAGAGAAACAAGATATGCTGAAGAATGTTGGAAAAAGCAGGCATTAGCTATGTTTTCATCCAAAAATGCGGATAAACTTTATGCGCAAAACTGGATTATCGCATAAAAGTTGTGCGAATGAAGCATCGTTTCCATCCAACGAGTCAAAGCGAACAAAATCGCCACTTCCTGATTAACTGGCGCCAAATATCAACAGTAAAAACTGCATTTGCTGTAGTAGAAGCTGCATCAAGCTTTTCTAAATGAATGCGCCTCAGAAGGCAATCCTGACAAGCAGTGAGCGCAGTGGCGTTTGAAGGTGTCAGACGCGGAGCAAAGGCGCTCTTGATTCTGGAGGTCATTAATAATATTATAACACTAATACTGAAATGGTAAGGCGTTTTATAATGACCAAAACAACATTTCAGATGTTTTATAATGTGCTCAGCCTGACGTTTTGTCCATTCACACACATTTTAAGCATCACATGATCTCTTTTAACAAAATCACATGACCTTTTTTAATGCGCATGCTGGAGTTTGTGCGGTAAAAGTGTTTCCATCGCAGTTTATGCGCATCTTTTCTTATCGAATAAAAAGTTTATCCTACCCAGTAAGGCACATACGTTTTTTATGCGCATTTTCAAAATTTATGCGCATCATATCGTTTCCATCAACTGTTTTTTTATGCGCATTTGCAAAATGCGCATAAAATAGGTGGATGGAAACATAGCTATTGACATCCATAGCATGAACAAAAAAAAAGTATAGAAGTCAATAGCAGTTTTTCCGAACTTTCTTCAGAGTATCTTACTTTGTGTTAAACAGAAGACAGAAACATATAGATGTAAATGGTGAGTAAATGATGACAGAATTTTCATTTTTGGGTGAACTGTTTCCTTAAGTTCTACATCTGCACTTGTCAGAATTCGCAAACTCATACTACACCCTAGAAGTATGTACTTTTTTGTGAAGGAAAATTATATAGTTTTGAGTGTGTAACGGAAGAGTATGCAAGCTTTGAGACATGCAACTTCCTCGTTAACAGATCGTTATGTTGCTTGGTTATGTGCCCTGTCAATCATCTCGACACATCATCCACATTTCTTTCATAATTAATTACCTTCCTTATTGGAGAAGCAGCAGCAGCATGATCATTGCATTCACGCAAGTCATAAAGTCGAATTCAATAAACAACAGTCAACTTTAGTCACAATACAGATCGTAGATACACATTTCAGTGAACCCGCGAATTGCACGTGCCCCAAACACGTGCAGTGAACCACTAGGCATGGATCAACCATAAACTTGCATACAACCATATCAACATGGCTAAAAACTACCAAACGTTTAATACGTTTAATAATACGTTTAATTTTCACAGGGCCAAATAAATAAAACAAAAATAAACAACTAGCATACCTTTCCAGAGCAACGTATCCGTCATCAAGACGATCACATGGATGTCTTCTCTTGTTCTACTGCTACTAATGATCAATGATACTAACGAATCAGTAGCATGTAGGTTTGGGTCGATAGATGATGCCATCGTGATTTGGTTATGGGTAAAACAAACACCATGCGGGTCAGAAACTGTAGGCTACAAATAATTAATGAATAATAAATTATTCATGAATAATTAGTTCACCGACACCTATGACCATGCCGTCAATGTCCATCGCGATGTTTCACATTAGACATCGTATGATGCCAAATTGGTCGACAACCTGGGGACTGTACACAGTCTAGGGGAGACCTGGGCATTTTGCGGCTCACTTGACTTCTTTGATCGGCCCGTGTGAAGTATTTATTTAATTAAAATTCAACCGCAAACAAGGCTTTGCAATGCGAATTTCTGATATTTATGTACAAGGACTTTCACTTATAGTGTCTTTTTCAATCTCAGTTTCGTTACTTCAAATGGCGATGTGCAGGTTCAGCAGGCACTGAAAAGAACTGGAACATTTCAGAGTGCCGTGAGCGAACCACGAGTCACATAACAGAAACCAATCAGGCAGCTTCACACTTTGTATGGAATTACACAGTAATAAAGGTAAACTAATTACCTCTAGGGTTGCACGATACTATAAATCGATTCGATACAAATCGATACTGAAATTTTAAAAACGTCCATTTCTAGCTAACATTTCAGCGCATTCTTAAACTCTTATTGACATCTTAACATCTTTAACAATGGCATGAATTCCCATCGTGGTCACGTGCTCAACAGAAATGACTATGATTGGCCGTGAGGGTCATCAGTTCACTGAACTCACCGCTGTTTATTGAGTGTGACCATAGATAAAGGGACACTGGAGCGTTTTAAAGGCCGTGATTCCTCAGCGTATTGCTCGTATGTCAGCTTGTAGACAAACCAGCTGATTGGTTATTAGCGCTCCTGGGAATATGTTTTTTTTTTTTATAAATATTTCTTAAATGATGTTTAACAGAGCAAGGAATTTTAACAGTATTTCCTATAATATTTTTCTTCTAGGCTTATTTGTTTTATTTTATCTAGAATAAAAGAAGTTTTAAATATTTTAAAACCCATTTTAAGGTCTATAATATTAACCCCCTTAAGCAATATATTTTTTGATTGTCTGCAGAAGAAACTACTGTTATACAATGAACTGCTTAATTACCCGTATTAAGCCTTTGAATTGCACTTTAATCTGAATGCTTGTATTTAGAAAAATATCTAGAAAAAATTATGTACTGTCATCAGAGCAAAGATAAAACAAATCAGTAATCAGAAATGATATATAAAAACTATTATGTTCAAAAATAAGTAAAAAAAAAAAAAACTTCTTTCCATTAAACAGAAATTGGGCAGGAAAGGGTTGCTTATATTTAGGAGGGCTAATAATTCTGACTTCAATGTATACATACAGTTATTTTCCTCCCTGCAAAGAAAAAAAAAATACAATAGAATAAAAATATGAAACAAACTGTGCTTGAAGCATCTTCACTGTAAGAATAAAACTTTAGCTACAAAAATCCTTCAGTCAAGAGCAGAGGGATTTTCTCGTTTTGTTTGATTAATGATAAAAACAACATTGCGCGCTGTCTCTTTAATGGTTTCTCTTTCACGTGTCTTTTGATCCTCAACTCGTTTATTACACAAATGAGGGTTATTATGAATAATCACTAAACACTGCGTTTTGACACCTATTTGACCATTAAAGCGCTCAAATTAAGATGACTTTAGATGTCTGCGCCTCGTCCGTTTCGCGAGGTGTGCGCGGTCAGCGGAGGTGTGCGATGCGGCGCCAGGCGCAAGTATAACTCCAGCTTCAGAGTGCGAATGAGACCGAATGCTGACCTGCCGCATGCTTCTGGCTGTGTGCACTTGCCGCACACACATAAGCACGCGGTCTTTCGCGCTTTTAGGAGCAACAGCTGGAAAGGGGGCGGTATATGATGCAATAATCGTTTATCTCGATTAATGCTTTTTCATAATCGTTTGAAGCCAAAATCGAAAACGGATTTTCGTTTAATTGCACAACCCTATATTGTGATGCTGGTCTTTAAAATAATTGTGTAAAAACGATTCGTTTTTTTAATGTTCATTGAATAGTTTTACAGAATTCATAGTTTTACCTCTAAAACCGCAGTCTAATGTGGCACCTTGAAAAAATTAATTGCCTACCCCTGCTCTAGGGACAGCAGAGACTTTTTACATCGTGTAAAAGGTGCATAATAGGTCCCCTTTAATATTATTTAGCACACACTATAAAACCAGCCATGTTAAATCAGCCGAACTCCCTTTTGTGTGGGTAAATCTAATCCTGCAGGGGTAGACTTGGATTCTACACTACGGATTACCACCCTTGCCAAGCACACGGAGGGTCTCATGTCTGTCTACGAGACAACAGGAAGCAAAGCCTGTAGCACTTCCTCTACAAGCAACTCTGGCAGCAGAAAGAGATCATTTATGACCAGGAGCATCACTCACAGCAAACACACACACACACACTCACACACACACACACACACACACGCACGGCTCCTTTATTCAGCACTACTCCTCAAAGTCTCTTCATAAACTTGCTCTTTAATAGAAAAGAAGGAAATCCAGTGAATTGAATGAATCTTTTCTTTGAGACGTTTGAGCCTGAATCTCATCACACGCTGATTGACAGCCAGATGCGTCCCTGAGATCCACACAAGCGGTGAAAGAAATAATACAAAAAAAGGTTGAATTCTGCAGCTCTAGGTCGATGCTATGTTTCAATTTCATACCAATTACCTTCCTATCAGGCGCCGTCAGACATCCTTTCATTCTTCTGACTGTTGAGAAATCACACCGATACTATACGCCATGCAGAACAGGCCACGTTGGTGTGTGTTAAACAAGCTATTAAACTGAGGAGAAATCATTAATATTCATGCTCTCTTGGAAGCACTCAAGTAAGCGTCGGTCTTTAAAATTCACAAGCGCTTGCTCCTAAAAACAAACACATTTCACTTTTGTGCTCCGCTCACGGAGGAATGTCAACATTCACATGCTCGACATCAACACACACACACGAGTGTAAAAAGAGCTGCGCTGAATTCTGTTCATTGTGTTTTCATCGCCTCTGGGAAACAACACATGCTCACATGTTAAAGACACTAAACTGAAGGCAGAAACACACACTTGGCATGTATTAAGCAATACAATTCTTCAGGCAATGAATGACGCGCATATGGAAAATATGAATTAAACATGATTCAGGGCAAAACTGCACAATATATTACTTCAGCATATTACAACGTGATCGTGTTGAGCTTCGTCTGGATTATAATTTATCATTTGCATTGGTTCTTGAGATATGTATGAGGGTTTTAAAATCATTAAGGCATGAGAAACGGTACCGCTTGTAACTTTAATAACTAATAAATGTATAGAATTATTTATAAAACAAAGACTACGCAGCATTATTTTATATTATTCAATTACTGTACCCGAATGACTCCTTGAAAAAAACAATAAAACAGTTTATTTCATTTGTGAATTTTTTTAGCAGTGCGATATCGCTGTATATCAGCACTGGTGGGGGGCGTTAGTTGGCTCGAGGCTGCAGACTGAGTCCCTTAGTGTACCACTAGTGATGATATACAGCCATATCGCACTGCTACGAGTGTGATCATTGCACTTATACATAGGGATGGCTGACGTGAAACTGACGTTTCGACAGTGTCGAGATCCTGAAGCGCAAGTGTTTCGAAACACTGCACCCAAGCATGATCCGAAAAACCCTAGTCACATGACTAAAGTGTTTTGAAACACCTGGGGCCTCATGTACGAAGACTTGCGTGGAAATAATACTAAAACATTGCGTACGCACAAAGCTGTAAATGTGCGTACGCAGAAAAAATTCAGATGTATGAAACACTGCGTACGCCGAATCCCACGCATATTCTTTTGTACATCCGAATGAACGTGAAACTGAGCGCAACATGCACGAGCGCAAAACCCCTCCCTACCTCCTCCCCAGTATGAATATGCTAATGACTCTACTTTGGCAAAACCCAACGAAAAAGCAACGGCAAAAGCAAGCAAAAAGAGAAACTTTGAACAGAATGTGAATTGGAGGTGCTGCTTTCAGAGGTAGACCGGAGAAAAGCGGTGTTATTTGCAAGTTTGTTCTCCGGAATTAACAACAAAAGAAAAAAAAATAGAGTGGGAGAGTTTAGCTGATGCGGTTAACACAGATGGGTCTGAACATCGCACTGAGTGCATTAAAAAAGAAATAGTGTGATTTATAGGTGTAAAATGTTGCAGTACCCATAAAAGTCTCAGTGGCGCAGCTCGTAAGATGCATGTCAACATGTTTTGACGCGTTCGAGCATGAACTCGGTTCGAATCCAGCGTCTGATGAACTCTTTTTTTTTTTTTCCCCGCTACATATCAGATTTTGCCAACTATTTATCACGAGAAAGACAAGTAGGAATCATTAATAAGTTTGTGCATCATATTTTATTTGCACATTTATTGAATGGAAATGTTTCTGATTCACGCATGCAAATTCATCTTCAGATAGTGTCTTTATAGCAATGTGTGTGCAGTAGATAGCTCAGATTACATTGGGAAAACAGGCAACCGCTGCAAATTGTGCTTTAATGTTTAGCTGGTCAACTGTTTGGTAATGAAAACCTTATATACCTGCTAGATGAACCCTCATACAGCTGCCATTGCAAGGCTCAGACACGTTGTAGAGAGGAATTGAACACAACTGCCTCTAGGAGTCGCCAATGGAAATAAAACAGACACGCACAAAAAATGTGCGTACGCCAGCCAGAAAGCTGGCGTGGAGTTGCGCACATTCCCACGTTCAGTTCATTGATAGTAAATCCTAACGTGAGCGATTCTGAGCGTGAAACCTGGCGTACACAAAGTTTTTGTGCGTACGCAGCGTTGATACATGAGGCCCCAGGTCATGTGAATCAATCTGCATGTAACTGCCAGGGTCAGAACAAATTACTCTCTCATGTGGACTGTACGTGAGCACGTGGTTAATTTGCTTCCAATGACTTTTGGATTTGAATCCCGACTTGCACAAATACTCCAAAATCATGGTTTTATGTATTTTAATCATGTTTCTGTTTTATGGTGTAGCCTAAATAGAACACAACTGCGGATACACCATCAATATAGCATCATTTTTGTAACACTTCGAAACAATAATAAATATTTTTACAGTATTGTGATGGTTGGGTTTGGGTAGACGTTAATGAAATACAATAAATGGGAAATTTAATAAATATTATAAATAATTATTGATAACTTCTTGCCACAACTGTGTCTGATCTAGCAAAAACCCTGTTTTAAGACCAAAACAAGACATTTATTCACAAAGTGTTTATTCGGATGTCAGACCAATGTTGAAACAACACGATACAAGAACCAAGCATTACCAACTGGCATTAAAGCATTTCAAAATAGCTGTATCAGCCTGGATTTGAACCCACTATCCCCGCATGGAAGTCGGAAACCCTAACCGCTCCACTAAATCTCTTGAAGCTGCACATCTACAAAGTGGGCTTTAATACCTCAATTTGCTAAAATGTAGCTGAAGCTGTTTCAGTGAAATACAGAAAAAATGACCACTAGGTGTCACCGAAGAGTGGGGTTTCGAAACGTTACAAAGCTGACACATTTGCTTCGATTGTTTCAGTGTTTCATGAAGCCTTGCTTTGCCCATCACTACTTATACAACAGTTTGACGGCATAATAGAGTATATAAAAAAGAAAATCATTCATTCACATCTGCAGCTGATGTCAGAACAGCAGAAACCATTGCTACTACACAAACATCAGAGCTAGTATTGATTCTCTGAAGTGATGGCAAAACACATTTTAAGATTATAAAGCTGAACGGCATGAAATGCCATCAGTCTATAGAGATTTCCCAGTGTTTTTGTTACAATAGGGATATCACAATAATTAAAATATAAAATCTGACATTGCGATATTTTTTTTTCCCGTGATATATATTGCGATATGAATATACTTTCACCAGATGATTTGAATAGCTCTATTTGGAAAGATTTCGTTCATTTAAATCGACTGTTTTGATCAAGTTTATGCAAGGCATCTGCATAAATTCTAATAAATTACAAGCAGAATAAATAAGCAAACAGTGCTTTATATTTGGTTTTCAAGTACAGAAATTGAAAAATCAAACGTAAAACAGCACAGTCATCATTGTATAAAAAACAATTGAAATTATATCTTCTAATCTTTAATAAATAATCTAGTCCTGCTATGTGACTATTGCGGATACACACATTGCGATAATGATGCTCAAACAATACACTGTTCAGCCCTAATTTTGACTCATTTGTACTGATATCTTTTAGCAGCTCTGTTACATAAACATGTCTTGTTGTTTTATGACACAATAAATGAGATATATGGAGTTATATATGAAAGTATATTGTTAGCAAACAGGTCAATCTGATTTCATACTTCAGCCATAATATTGTGTCTGCTTACAGGATGTTTACTAACCACATCTATTACCTAACAGCAATAAGATTACTGCCATATGGACATCACTTTAACACACGCACCTTTGACAGATCACAGATTACTTCCTGATTCGAACACTTAGACAAGCATTTTCATATTATATAGACCAAATTAAGGTACGTTCACACCATCAGTCCATCAACCAAACCATTTATATAGATGCTGTGAAAGCTTCACACAACTTGACGATCAGATTAAACTAATCGGTCAAATAATAAACATTCAATTCATTTGCTAAGAGTATATTTCAGGCACCCATCACAGAAAAAAAGTGGGGAAAATAAGTGAACACGTTATAATTTTTCTCAGAAAACATATTTCTAAAGGTGCTGCTGACTTAAGAATTTCCCCTGATGTTGGTAACAACCAAAGAAATCCATATATGCAAAGAAAACAAATCAAATTAGTTGACAAATGAAGTAATGTGTATGTGTAATAACAGGAAATGACACAAGAAAAAAAGTATTGAACACATGAAGAAAGGCAGTGAAAGCCCAGACAGCAGCTGAAGTCTCTCAGTAGTTCTTCAGCAACCCTCTGCTCTTCAGCATTGTAAATAAATATCAGCTGCTCCAGCCTAACATCTACATTAGCAGAATGATGAAGATGACACCAGGGTGGACATTTCAGCAAGACAACGATCCAAAAAACACAGCCAAGGAAACTCTCAAATGCTTTCAGAGAAAGAAAAACAAGCTGTATAATGGCCCAGCCAATCACCTGACCTGAATCCAATAGAGAATACAAAATAAAGATCAGATTTGACACACTAGACCCACAGAACCATCAAGATTTTTACTCACACCTGAGCAATGCATGAGACTTCATTCTCTAAATAAGAGGCGTCTTTAGGCTGCCGTCACCAAACAAGCCTTCTATATACAGTATTGAATAATTCTTGTTTGTATTGTTTGGGTTTTTAACAAAATCTGGTTTAATTCCATGTCAACAGCTCCTTAAGAAATATTATTCCCAGGAAAAAAAAACATGACATGTTCAATACTTATTTTCCCCAATGTAAATTGTATTCACTCACAGTAAATTTACTTGAATTTTAAATGTAATAGTGTAATAAAGCCATATGTATGCTATGCGAGGAGGAGATGGTATAATTTAATTGGTAATTCTTGGTGATTGGACAGTGTTTTGCCATATTTTGTAATAATTGATCTTTGCTCTTTGAGGTTTTAATGTTAAAGTGTTTTTAAAGCGTCTCTCGCTCTCTCTTTACTCGCTCACTCTTGCCCTGAAGCGCTCACACATCACGCACTGAATCATAGCGCACATGGCAGCATTTGAAGCAGGAAGACATTTATTAGAGTCAGACAGGAAAATGCAAAGGGCTTCTTTAATATTTATGGCATCCTGTTGGTCAGGTGTGTCGAGGCAATGTGTGAGTTCATTCATATGTCGCTCAGGAGGACACAGATGTACTTTGGATCAGTGATTCTCGAGTGGGTTTACATTGGATATCAAGTGGCGAGTCAGTGTTATTGTACAGACCTTTCCTTAAAGGGATAGTTCACCCAAAAATGACAACTTCTATCATTTGAGAGATTTCAGCTGATGTCTAAGCTTTCACTGCCTTTCTACACCTTCCTTTCTTCATGCGTTCAATACTTTGCGTCACTTCATTTTATTACACATAACTAAATTTGTAATTAGATTTATTTTCATTGCATATATGGATTTCTTTGGTTGTTTTCTGAGAAAAATGGTGACATGTTCAATACCAATTTTCCCTGCTGTATATTCCATTGATATAATTTATATTACATTCTGATTTCAAATATGGTATTATTTAACATCACTAATTAAATAATACAATCCCCTCTTCACATAGCATGCATAAATCTTCATTCATGCATTATTTAAATTTAAAATTCAACTGTTTCCTGTGAGGGGATACAACTTTTATACCACTTTTGAAATCACCTTCAAAAGCCATTCTACAAGCTTTCCAAATTGATCGTTTAGCTTTACCAACAACAAACATTTGCTAAAGTACACCTCTCCCTATGTTCTTAAGAATATGTACGTCCACTCATAAATAAAAATGTACTTTATTTTAAACAGAAAATCATTCACTTAAAACAATTCTTTAAATAAAATACATTTCATCATGATCAACAAAATATTTACCTATCCATATACACTTAAAATAACAAAAATGGAGCGGGATGAAGTGCAAGCTATTAAAAATAAACCCAAGTTTCCAAGTATCGCTTCTAATAAAGCAAACTGTACCAATCTGGGACATTCAGTCATTCTCCTTTAGCTTAATCCCTCATTTATTAGGGAATGAACCACCATTCCAGCATATGTTTTACACAGCGGATGCCTTTCAAGCTGCAACCCAGTACTGGGAAACACCCAAACACACTTATTTACACTCGTACACTTCAGCCAGTTAAGCTCTTTGAACTCTGGGGAAACCCGGAGCACCCAGAAACCCACGCCAAAACGGGGAGAACAAGCAAACTTCACACGGAAACGCCAAATGGCCCAGCCAGGACTCAAACCAGCGACCTTGCTGTGAGATGACAGTGCTAACCACTGAGTCACCATGCCGCCCTGGGACATTCAATAAAAACACAATGGGGAGAGCAAGAAAGAGAGATTTAATATTACTTATTAATTATTTTTTACTACTATTTACTGCGTTTCCTATAAGTACTATGTTAACTATTTATGTAAACTTTATAACATCTTTGTAACATCTGTCATCCCAATAAAATTAATCATTGAACTGACTGAATTGAGAGAGAGAGAGAGAGAGAGAGAGAGAGAGAGAGAGAGAGAGAGAGAGAGAGAGAGAGAGAGAGAGAGAGAGAGAGAGAATTCTCAGCGGAGAATGTAATGGGCATGTTAGAAATCAAGGTCTCGGGTCGTCAAACCCAAACATGCATCCTACTGAGAATACAAAACTGCTTAGGAGTAACACCATGAATTATTTACACACGCTCTGCATCCTATTAGAAAGGATCATGTTAGACTTGATAGTTTGTAGAGTTAAGCTTGTAAAAGTAACCTATAGGTTTTTCCTTCGGGCATCGGCGCCTCCTTGAAAGGGCCCTTGACAAAGCCCTTAGAAACAGCAGATGTCCTGGTAGAGAACATCTGTACACACCCCCTCTGCTCCACACAGACAAAGGGGCATCTCCTGAACACTAACACATTGAGGTAAAGTTGGATTTATATTCTCAAATTCGGACTTTCTCCTTAATAATATAAATTAAGAAAAGTATTTATGCTAATTCTAAATAGTGAGATTATTTTAGTGGCTAATGACTATCAAACATTGTTGGAGTCGATTAAATAGTGCTAATATTGTAAATGTTGTAAGTCATACACTGTAAACAAATTCATGTTGTCAAAACACAAGTGGATTAAGTTAACAGACTTAAGTAGTTTGAACATAAAACAACTAAGTTGTCCACATAAAACTCAAGAATTGTGTTGTTTCAACTTATTTTCACATTTGTAGTTTGAACAAGCAGCACAATCAAGTTTTTGAGTGTACTTACATGCCATGAATATTCAAAGTAGCATGGTAAACAATATAGGGACCGTGTCACAAGTTGTCACCGTTCACAAATGAACGAATGTGCGAATACAAACCAACTTTACCTCAATCACAAACACACACGACTATTCAGTAGTCTTAAAAAAAGTAAGGAACCCTCAAGTAAACACTACAAATCTGTAAAAGTGTGTGTGTAGCAAGTTGAGTAACATGACTAAACTTTTAACTCCAACAAAATATGAGTCGTCGATACCTTTTTATAGTTAACTATTACCTAAAAAATAAACGCTACCTTTTAATGTTGAGTCTAAATGTGTATTTCCACATACACTGACTGCCATGTGCTAATGCAGCCAGTAAAGATTGCACACATCGGTGTTCTTATTGTTTACAGGTCATCAGAAGAATAGAATGTATTCTTTCGACGTAGCCAAAGATCAAAGAGCCAAACGTATCATCATCCATTTGCAACTATTTGAGCCGCTGAGTGGCTCAAGATGTCCTCGGATATAAGAAACACTGAGAGAAAAGCCCACCCATCCCCTCCATGTCGCAGGCGAATAAACACACACATGGACGGACACACCGCGCAGCACCAGCCGCGGCTCCTTAAACAAACAACCGGCGAGTTTTTACATCTTACCTGGGGTAAACGTCTACGTATGTACACAGATATCGGCTCCGTATATCCTTTAAGAATCAATCCGCTTCTCAAACGCGCGTAAAAGCGTTCATGATTAATGACTCACCTTTTAAAAAACGCTACAAAACTTAATCCAGCGTGTCCCAAAACTGAATATCTGATTATGATGTTTGGCTTTAGGTGATTGAAATAACTTACAGATGTGGCTCAGTTCTGGTTCTGAGCGACTGGAGGTGGTTTACTGGGTTTTAAAAAAAAAAATAAATAAAAGAGGAGGTGATTCGAGGACTATGGTGCACTACGTTTCATCTTTTCCCCAGTTGCAAGGATTGAGATGTCTCTGTTTTCCTTTTCTTTTTTCTCTATCTTTTTTTTTGAAAGAGGCGGGGCTTTAGATTGTGCTGGCCAATGGCGGAGTGGGAAGCGCGATGCCACGCCTACATCTAGTGCATTTGCACTGGTCAGTTTGACCACGGCAGGCCTGCAGACCACTAGCCTTGATCGCTATCTCACAGTAGTCAACCTTCCCTTTTATTTGACCCCTAGTGTTCATTTTTAGTCTTCTGTGAGAGCACATTTTTCTGTCTGTCATCATTTTAGGCCGTCAAACAATTTGATTCCATTTGATTTCAGTGCAGTCTACTGAACACTATAGTAATTTGAAGTGAATAGCTACAGTGTTTTTAAACCACACTAAAGTAAATATTATAGCACTTTTTTCTGCTGTCATTCTACATCAAACAATTAGATTTAATTTTAATTCAATGCAACCAAAAATAAATGTATGAAAGGTAAAATACTAGAGCACATTTTTCTGTTTGTCATCATTTCAGGCTATATTCGATTTAATTTGAATTCAGTGGAATCTGATTTACATATTTAAACTGTTCATCTAAATTAAGACTATAAATTAACTGCGTGAAATGTATCTAAATTAATGTAACTATGGCATATAATAAAACTACCCACATAAAAATACTAGTAAGTAAATAGCCTACAGTGTTTCTGAACCACACTATACACTCTTAAAAGAAACGGTTCTATATAGAACCAAAAATGGTTCTATCAAGCGCTTCATATATGGAACCCCAAAAAGGTTCTAAATAGAACTATTTTAAGGGTTCGTTAAATAGAACCCCAAATGGTTCTTCGAATTCAAGTTAGATGGTTCTATTTAGAACCATTTAAGGGTTCTTTATTTAGGTAGCAGTGCAGCACTCGTGCCCGCACCAAGTCTGTGTACGCGCGGCAGACCAGAGTCACGGTGGCAGGCTAGATTGACCATCAGGCCACCGGGAAAAGTCCCGGTTCTCCCTATGGCCAGTCCATCCCTGGATATTATTAAAACCTTTTAAAGCCAAACATATTTTAATAATCCATAGATGAAAGATCAGGTGTTATTTATAAAGGACACAAAAATGCAGGCTAAATGTATTTGAAATATTAAACCTTTAAGTATGTATATATATATATATATATATATATATATATATATATATATATATATATATATATATATATATATATTGTGTGAATGATGAAGCTGTGGTGGACTTCTCCTTTCGAAAAATTAACCGTCACTCTTGAAGCTCTTCACCACCTGTCCACGACGATGATAATTAGTTTTAAATAAATTATTAAATCATAAAAACATGGTACTGCACAGTCTAAATAAATAAACTGGTTATTTTATTTATTTCACAAAATAATTAGTTAAAAATGTTAAATATTAAGTATATATAAAATATAAGTTATATGCTAATGTGCAAACCTAAATGAAAAAAATCCCATCATACTGTACACTGATAACGTTTTTGACCACAGCATTCATTTTATTAGGTTTTGACTCAAAAAGATTTGTATATCTGTGTTATAGCTTATAATTATTTTATAATCTTTACTAGATAATTATGTTATGAATCAAAAACTATAGAACCATTTTAATCAAAAAGGTTCTTTGCACTCAAAGGGTTCTAAATGGAACCATTTTTTGGGTAAAAGGTTCTACTGGCCAAGAATAGAACCCCAAGGTATATAGAACCTCTGGGAACCTTTTTTTTTTAGAGTGTAGTAAATACCATATCACATTTTTCTGTCTGTCATCATTTAAGGCCACATGACACGACAAACAATTTGATTTAATTTGAATTCTGATTTACATAATTCAACTGTAAACTAATTGTATGAAATGTGCCTTAATGAATGCAATTATGCCATGAAATGTAAAACTATAAAAATAGTACTATACTACATACTATAGTTAATACTACAGCACATTTCCTGTCTGTCATCATTTAAGACTATAATTGATTTGATTTGAATTTAGTGCAATCTAATTTACATAATTAAATTGTTAATCTAAATTAAGACAGTAAATTAACTGTGTGAAATGTACCTTAATTAATGCAATAAAATGTAAAACTACCTTCATGGAAAATACTATAGTAATTAAGTAATTAAATAGCCTATTTCAGTGTTTTTAAACCACATAGTAAAATACTAGAGCACATTTTTCTGTCTGTCATCATTTTAGGCTGTCAAATAATTCAATTTCATTTGAATTCATTGCGGTCTACTCAACACTATAGTAATTTAAAGTGAAGAGCTACAGTGTTTTTGAACCATACTAAAGTAAATATTATAGCACATTTCTCTGTCAAAATTCTACATCAAACAATTCGATTTAATTTGAATCCATATGCAACCAAAAATCATGAAATGTAAAATACTGTAACACATTTTCTGTCATCATTTCAGGCTATATTCGAATTAATTTGAAATCAGGACAATCTGATTTCATTCATTCTTACATTTTCTTTTCGGCTTAGTCCCTTTATTAATCAGAGGTCGCCACAGCAGAATGAACCGTCAACTTATCCAGCATGTTTTACACAGCAGATGCCCTTCCAGCTGCAACCCATCACTAACTGTTCATCTAAATTAAGACTATAAATTAACTGACTGAAATCTACCTTAATTAATGCAATTATGCTATAAAATTGTAAAACTACACGCATAAAAATACTAGTTAAGTGATCATGTAAATAACCTACTACAGTGTTTTTAAACCATACTATAGTAAATACTACAGCACATTTTTCTGTCGGTCATCATGTTAGGCTATATTTAATTTGATTTGAATTCAGTGCTATCTGATTTACATTATTAAGCTGTACATCTAAATTAAGACAGTAAATTAATTGGTTGAAATATGCCTTAATAATATGTGCTATAAAATGTAAAACTACCTACATGAAAAATACTCGTAATTAAGTAAATAAACAGTGTTTTTAACCATACTATAGTAAAGTAGTTCAATATTTTTTTTTGTGGTCATTCCATAGTTGCATATAAATATAAACAAATTACCCAATACATTTAGTATTTAACAACTATAGGGTATATTCATCTGTTGCATTACAGTTTACTGTAGTAAAAAATAAAGTATACTACATTTTTTCTTACACTTGATTAGTTCACTAGGTTAATACAACAGTATGCTGTAGCATTCATCAACAAAGTGTTGTAAATATAGTATGATTAGCTTTACTATTGTGTGATTGAAAACCACTATAGTATTCACTCTAAATAACTGTAGTATTCACCCATGTAGTTGACAACCATTTGCTGTAGATCATTTTGAGGGATGTAAACAATAACAATGGTCTTAATGTATTTCCTGTTTTACATTTTTAATTTCTACAGCTTCCGAGATTGCAAAAAGACCCACATGTTGATAAATAATGTTATGACAGCTGTTTTAACGTGAAGATATGATTGAATTGCCTCTTGTTACAGTTATGAAATAGTTTGATAACAAGCAGGAAATGTTCAAAGACCAATGACATTACCACATCGAAATGGTCTTTAGTAGTCATTTATAAGTGTTGTAAATAATATAAACAATACAATACACTATGCTATAGTATGGTTCAAAAGCAAGCCTCACAGCAAGAAGGTCACTGGTTCGAGTCCCGGCTAGGTCATTTGGCATTTCTATGTGGAGTTTGCATGTCCCCCCCGTTTTTGCGCTGGTTTCCTACACAGTCCAAAGACATAGGTGAATTGAAAAGCTAAATTGGTCGAAGTGTATGTGTGTGAATGAGTGTGTATGGGTGTTTCCCAGTGCTGAGTTGCAGCTGGAAGGGCATCCGCTGCGTAAAACATATACTGGATAAGTTGGCGGTTCATTCCGCTGGGGTTAGCCCAGATTAATAAAGGGGCTAAACCGAAAAGAAAACGAATGAATGGTCCAAAAAGCACTATTGTATTAACTTCAAATGACTATAGTGTTTTTCCATGTGGGTAGAATAGAGCAATATATTATTATATTATTATTATGTCAATAATAAAAAAGAAATTAGCCCTTATTTGTTAGTCGGCTGAATTATTTACTCTGACTTTTGAGCCACACTGAAAAAAAATATTCAAAGATGATTCCTTGGATTTAATCAATTTTTTACGTTAAGTGGTTGTAAACAATTTAATTGTGTTGAATTTAAACAAACAAATTAAGTTGAAGTTTGTTCAATGTAATTTGTTTGTTTAAATTCAACACAAATAAATTGTTTGCAACAGTTCTGCATGCAACACTTTTTTCAGTGCATGTTCTCATTTTCGAAATGTAAATATTAATTTCATAATTGACAGTGTTTCTTCACATCATTCAGTTGGAGGGAGGTGAGCTGCAGGTCAGACCATATAACTTATTTTTATAAGACAGCCACTTTGACACCCTGTTGAGTGGCTAATAAATAAACACTTTCACTAATTAACAATCAAAGAAAGCAGATATGAGCTCTGGGCTGATGTACAGTTGAGGTCAAAATTATTTGCCCTATGTGATTTCTTTCTCAAATATTTCCCAAATGATGTTTAACAGAGCAAGGAATTTTTTTACAGTATTTCCTATAATTTTTTCTTCTAAAGAAAGTCTTATTTGTTTTATTTCGGCTTTTTAAAAAAAAAAAAAACTCAACAAGCAGAATGGCATGCAAATCCACTTATCTTGTTTTTGTTTAAGCTGCCGTCACACTAGAGCTGGTGCGTACAAAATTCTGTAGTACTACGCTGCAAAAATGGGTTATAAAAGATGACTGGACATTTAAAAAAAGTGAGCGATTGGTTCATATTTTAAATATCTGCTCAAAGAGGTCATGTTTCGATTGGTTTCACGCAGTCAATTGACGCGATCTCGCAGGTCAGAGTTTACCAAGCTTGAACTTTGCAATAAAGCGAACTGCGAAACTTGTTGTGTTTCCGATCTGAAGCATTTGCGTGCGTATGAATGGAAGTCTATGAGAAGAAAAGTCCAGTGTGACTGCAGCTTTATTCTGTACTTCTCAACATCAAAAGACAGCCGGTGCATAAATACAGTCTTTGTTTTTGTGTACTCCATGTAGTTCTGAGAGCTGAGATGCATGTTTTGATTTTCTCAGACGCATCAAGGTAAGTGCGCAAAGGTCACACTCACAGACACACATACACACACTTTAATTTGCTGTCATACTCTATATCTAAAATCCAGAAACTACGCTTTTATTTGCGCAGGCCTATCTAAAAGGTTAATGGTGCGAACTGATGGTCAACAGTAAAAATTACATCGTTTACCTCTTTATAGGGAATCCACCAACAATCAAAAATGCATAATTAAATGGTGTCAAGCTTTTGTAATCAAAACATGTGGTTATAATGGGTGTTTATGGGGCAAAAACAGAACAGTAAATTCTCGAGTCTCGAACAGTAAATTAAGGAGATTAAGGAGTAACAGAACAGTAAATTAAGGAGAAAAAATTAAAATCTTATGCACAATTTTATATGTTTTCTTCACCAAATCAGTGACATAATTTGTGAACTTAGCAATTAAAGAGTTAAAATTCTGTATATATATATATATATATATATATATATATATATATATATATATATATATATATATATATATATATATATATATATATATTTTTTTTTTTTTTTTTTTTACATTTAGTTTTCATTAGGACCGAGGTTGATTAACAGATTTATGCAAAACTAAATTTCTCTGATGCATTTTTACAGCAGTTTAATTTAATGAATGGGTTAAGGAATACACAACTGAACATTTTTAACATGCGGCTTTGGTGATAAAGACGTAAAAATTGCTGTAATTCATTAACATGCACTGTTTTAAACACGTTTAAACTTGTAAAACTCATTATTAATCACATTTGATGATGACTGATGATCACAGAGCGCTGAACAGATCTTTTAATCCCATTTGCTTTGCACACGTCCTGTCTTGCTGATATGATGATACGCATTACTATAGAGCAGGCACGTGCACACATAAGGCTCAACCTGTGCAATGCACATGCCCTTTTTATTCTTGGATAGAAAGTGCACTTCCAAAATGTTCTGAAGTGTCCCATTAGTTTAAGTGGGGCGGGGAAACTGCACGGCTACCTCACATTGTGGGGGACTCAAAATGATTTGGGTCCTATTTTAGCGTCAGGAAATTAAAAAAAGAGACTTATTGTCTTTACATTTCCCCAATATGACTGTGGGCACACTATACCTACACACAGTTCTGTCCAAACAGCTTGCAAAAAGATAATTTTCATCACAGGTGTCCTTTAAAAAATAAAAAAAAGATGTTACGGATGAGGATTTAATGTATTGATAATGATATATTGCATCAAATAAATGCTTAATAAAGCTGTTAAACCTCTCTCTCTCCCTCCCTCCGCTTACATACATTTCCCCAAAATCAGCACTTTTAGATTCTGCCTCTCTGAGCACAAAACTGCTTAATTCAGATTCATTCCCCCACCAAAGGTTAGTGTTTGACTCTTTTCTTTATAGTATCTGGATGTATAAATACAGATTTGCCTGTCAAGAACTCTGAATACAGTGCACAGCGTATTATTTGTATACCTCATGTCCTCCAGGGAGGAAAGCAAATGCATTTTTTTTCACTCGACAGTAATATATATTTCTAGTTTGTCTATTTTAATACGATTAATTATCCTCAACAGCTGACAGGAGTCTGTAACAACGGGTCTGTTGCCTTACATTAACACTTTAACATTCAATTACTGCACATGTATGCTGTTACATTAATCATCCTCTGCTGGATTTTGCACAACAATTTTAAACATTTTCACATGTATGTATATAGAAACCTTTATTATTATTTATCTCATAGTTTATAATTATGCTTGCTTTTTCCAACAAAATCTCACAGCAATTCGAAACTTTTTGATTTAGTGGCTAATTCGTATAAATTCGTACGATCTAATTCAATTTAGTACGATTTGCTCATCCCCCAATGACGTTTGGGTTTAGGGGTGGGGTTAGGTGCCACGTCTCCTTTTTAAAATCGTACAATTTCGTACGACTGAATTCGTGCAGCGCAGCGGTTGCAATTCCAGCTGCAACCCATCACTGGGAAACACCCATACACACTCCTTCACACTCATACACTATGGTCAATTTAGCTTATTCAATTCACCTATACCACATGTCTTTGGACTGTGGGGGAAACCGGAGCACCCAGAGGAAACCCACGCCAACACGGGGAGAACATGCAAACTCCACACAGAAATGACAACTGAGTAATTTAATAAGTAGTTTTAAAAAATATTTTACTTGCTCTTGAGTATATTTTTAGTGCTTTATCGGCACTTTTGCTCCACTATTTTCCTTCAACCTGCAATCACTACTATATTTTTTCTTGAAAACTGTTTAGAATGATTAAAAGTGGAGATGTCCAAAAAAGTGGAGTAGAAGATGTCCAAAATCTTTACACGCATTGACCCAGAGACTGTTTAGATGCATGTCACTGATAAGAAGACGGATGTTTACTGTATGGTGACCAAAATGGCCTTAAACACCCAGCAGGCACAAGACGTCGACATGACGTCAGAGTGACGTACCCCAGTGTCATGGGGACGTTGCATTCTATTTGGAAATGAAAATCGAGTTGACGTCAGAACTTAACGTTAGGCCGACGTCAATGTCTAACATCCAACCTGAAATCAACCAAATATCAACAGCTAACGATGTTACAGCTTGACGTTGTGTAGACGTTACCACTATGATGTCTATCAGATATTGGACTTTGACTGCCATATCTAATGAATATTTATATTATTTATATTATTATAATATTTATTCAGTATTCAACATCAATATAATTTTGGTTTAAGATGTTGGCTCGACATTAGATTTTGGTCATTTTCTAACACAACCTAAAATCAACCAAATATCAACATTATTTGACGTCAATATTGGATGTCAAAATAACGTTGTCCTTAGATGCTGGCTAGATATTAAATTGTTGTTACCTAGCGTCACAACCTAAATCAAACCTAATATTAACGTCTTATGACGTTGTGTGCCGGCTGGGCAATAACTAAATGCACTACAGAATGTTACGTTTACACACATCCACAAATGACATGTAAACGCATCATCTTTTTACACTACACTTTTTATTACTCACTACTCTTGATTTCTTTTAAAAGGGCTACTTTTTACTCATACTTTAAGTAATATTTACAACAGATATTTTTACTCTATTTGCATTACATTTGATATATGACATTTGACATATATAACTGTGATCTTTCAGAACTCTTTCCACCACTGGAGACATCCTATGGCCTAAAAACCTTCAAACATTGAGTTTTTTTTAAATGTAAAACTACTTTAACGTCATATACTGCTCTTTTCTGAGCATAGATGTAAAAATGCACTATCTACATTTAAAAGGGACCTATTATGTAAAAATCACTGTTTAAAGGAGTTTACACACAGTTGTGTGGCAAGAGTGTTTGATTATAACCAGCTTGTAATGGTAAAAAATATATCAATTTAATTTTTTATAATCACACTTGATAAAAAAAAGTCTGCAGAAACACATTGATTGACATTCTCCCTTTGTACGTGTCATCAGAGGGGGAGAGCCCCGCCCATTAGTGACCATCTGTCCCTCATTAACATAGGACTTTTTTTCCACTATACTGACATATAGGGGTTTGTAGCTCCGCCCTCTTTAGCAAAGAGCACAATCTAATTTGAATTTAAAGTGACAGTCACTAAAACAAAACAATTACGATCAAAGCCTAAGAGGGGCAGTTTCAAAGAGCTATCAAACGTTATTTGTAGAGTATTTCGAGCTTAATCTTCACACACACTCTCTAGGAACATCAGAGACTTATTTTACATCTAGTAAAAAGGGGCATAATAGAAATGGTTAATACAAAAATAAATTTGCCCCATAATGTGTCTTACATTGAGTCAGAGATCAGCCAAGAAGTTGAAGAGAACACACATTTGGCAGCCTCCGGAAGTAATTTGAGAAACATTTTTGTTATGTAACACTTCACAATAAGGTTCATTAGTTAATGCATTTACTAACATGAACTAATCATGAACAACACTTGTACAGCATTTATTAATCATAATTGAACATTTGCTAATGCATTATTAACATCCAAGTCCATGCTTGTTAACATTAGTTAATGCACTATGAGTTAACATGAACTAACAATGAACAACTGTCTTTTCATCAACTAACGTTAACTAACATAAACAAATACAGTAGCAAATGTATTGTTTATTGTTTGTTCATGTTAGTAAATGCATTAATTAACATTAACTAATGAACCTTATTGTAAAGTGTGACCTTTGTTACAAATACACATCTACCTGCGTCATGCGTTGACTTCTTGCTGGAATGCATTATTGATGATTTATTTCAAGGAAGAAATTGCAGTACTTCTAGAGTAAATAATTAAATGAAATAAAACCACATTATTTCATCTACCAGAAACAACAATATAATATTACTCTGAATTTATAGTTTGTGCCACCCCAAGATTTGGATGCGGCCTCATAGAGTGACACTGCAGCGCTGGTGAAGATTGTGGGTGTTTACAGAGGTTTGACTGATAAATCTAAATTTGTAGATAAATTGTTAGCGGTGCCAAAGGGCATTTCCTATTGTTTACATCCTTGTTTACATCTTTGCTACAACATACCGGTAACGGTAGACATTATGCATGTAAAATATCAATTTCAACAAATAAAAAGGTCGTGGCTCACAATCCACAGCTTTTATTATAGCTGGAGCTGCTCCTTCTTTGAGGAGTTTTTAGCCGAATCCAACACTGAACTGGGGGAGATTCTGGAAGCTGTCCTTTGTCAAATGCTAGAGCTATATCTTTTTTTATAATTCTCTGAAATATAATCAAAATGAAACTATAAGCACTTCTGTCTTCGTGTCGTGTCCTTTGTAAACTCAAATACAGAAACAGTAGTTCTGTGGAAATAGCAGTGTTTGGACGGCATTTTAGCTTTCTCTGTTGTAACATTAAAGCGTCTCTGGCCACGCCCCTTTACTTAGCTGGGTGAATGCACAATTACGGAAGCATTTGTGATCTAACTGACCCAGATGTTTTTGTACTCCCCAAACTATGTTTGCTGTAGGCTTTGCTAAGCTAACTCTGTAAATGTCTCTCTTCGCATTGAGCTTTGACCGTATAACATTCAGAGATGTTGTTTATGCTCACACAGCTACATTACACATCAACTAAAGTTTAACCAGTTAAACTCTGCTGTTATTTTGGGATTTCCGCCTGGATCTTGCCTACCCAAATTTAAAAGCTTCCCAAATCCACATGCAGAGGTGTAAATGCAAAAATTTGTTATCATTTTAAAGATAACAAAAATTTGAAATTTCATAAAACACTATTGAAAGTGTTTAAAATAACTGTATATGTCATCTGTGTTATAATAAACACCTAAAAAAAGAGGCACTTTTTGTATTTTTTTTTTTAACTCGGATTTGAAAGTGTACCTTTTAGGTTCTGTGTGGTCTAGCTTGCTGTAATTAATTTAGGTGGTTCCTGCACATGTCTGTAATCATAGGAAAAAAGAGACATGTCTCTACCATAATCTATGCAAAGTTATTGTATTCCAACTGATGAGAGGTGCTATACAAACCACAGGGACCGATCATTGTTTTCATATTTCACTATTCTTTTATTTGATCAAACATCATTCACTGTGTTTGGAGCACGTCAGACATAAAAAAGGATTACTTATGCACATCACCTCAAAAACAGAGGAGAATGGCCCTGAAGCGCACAGCATAAGTTAAGAGATGACAGCTGTCTGTGCTATCTGGGGCTGCTTATTGATCATAAATGTATTGTTTTCACTTCTGAGCCATGGAAACACCGTGATTTATTCGGCAACTGTTTAATATGTGAATATAATTCAGTAAAAAGAACACTAGAACCGTATGAGCACTGGCAAGAGCTTTCATTTGAGCTATAACTTGTACATGTGTCATGTGAAAAATATGAAAATGAACCAATGTAAAATACCCAGCTCGGGTATAAAAAATACTGTGCATTTAAGTGTAAATAACTTTTGTACAGCAGAATAAAAACCAAAGTGATGCATATGTGCATAAAATATAGATTCTACACTTTTAAACGAATGCTGATGCAATGCTAGCCCTTTACATCTTAAAGCGAAAGTCGATGACGTCACAGACCCGGTACAGCGAGTTTAACTGGTTAAAATATGATCACAAATAAAACTTTCATCTACTATCAGAATTAGAAAAATATTTGATTCTCAAAATCTGGAAGTAAATTGTGTAACATGAAACTTGGTTTCGCCCACTTGCGAGAAGAGCTTGCTAAGAGGTTTGAAAAATAAAAAGTGCAATCTGTGACGCCGAGAATTAACTTTTTAAATCTGCTTCGCTATTTCGACAGTTAAAACCTTTAGACATTTTACTTCAAACCTACTGTACACTTTCTTAAACAAAATTTATTTTAAATCTAATTTTGTATTAATTCCTTACGGCTCAAAATTAAATATGTTTACCCCTAAAAGCTTAAAACTAGCCCTAATATAACCACACCATCACTCTTCTTTTACTTGTTTCAGTGGCACAATAACATTTTCTAGTCCACTGGTGCTTTTATTTCCCATCTCTCTAGTCGTAACTCAAAGTGAATTGTAAAATGTGAGACACACTTGAGTGAACCGGCGCAGCAGCGAGGACTGACTTTTTACACTGTGTTCTTCTGTGAGTGTGTGTGTGTGTGTGTGTTCTGATCTATTCACAGTGATGCACTATGCTCCTCTACGGATGTGAGCAATCTTTAACAATGACTTATTCTAATGCAGCAGCCCTCTCCACCTCATTTGAATGAATATTTCATCACAATGAAGGTTTATTCTGCTGTGTACCGGGTCTCCTGCAGCCATTTCTCAAGGTTAGACAGAGTTATCGCAGGGCCAAGCTGAAAAAAAAAGCAAGGATGTGTGGCTGACAGACAACAGTGAGCGATATCTCACAATAACAGCATCAAGGAAAAGATGCTGTCGACAGAAGAAAACATAACCAAATTATGCCCTATGAATTATAATGACTGGAAATCAAAGGTAGGGGTTTCAACAGCAGATCACACACGCATCAAAACGTAACTGTAGACTGAATTAATTTCTAGTACAAAGAAGCATTTGTTTACACTTGTCTAGAGAAAAAAAGCTAATTAGAGTGTTAAGATGCACTAATTATTTCATCAGCAGAGAACTGTATGGGTCTAAATGATTGGTCTTGACCTCTCATGTAAAACATGCCAGGCTGTTTCATTAATTCATTATCTGGCAATATTAATTATAATGAGGCCAGTGAAATGAAGTGATTAGGTTGGAATGCCCTTAAGTTGCAATTCTGAAATGATTTATGCTGATTAATCTATTCTATTAACTCATAATGCATTCTAATGTTCTAATGTACCTTGACATCCGACGACGATCCTTTTATAAAACTTGTCATTAAAACATTGGCTGCCATAGTAATGTGACAGGTTTGAATAAATGGAACTGTAACCACCTTTTGAAAAGTATAACCAGCTTTATTAAAGTCGGTGTGAAATCAAAATTTGCAGTGTTTATTTTAAAAGTGCACAATTTTTTTTAGTTGAACAATTAAAATGTATTTAGTTTGGTAATCTTCAATCAAAGTCTTAACATCTGCTTCTGCGCATGGGTCTTCAGCCACAATATTCTTAACCACCCCCCCCCTCCCCACCGTTTATTGGGAATTATCCATAAAAAGAATACTCAATATTTAATTTTAGTTATAAGAACATCAACATGCTGAAATAAAAGTCTCAGCAACTTCTGATTTATGCAGACATTAAATGTAGAGTTGAAATTGTCTGACATCGCTCCAACAAAGAGCACCATCCCATCGCCCCACTTTCTACCCAACTTTTCTTCCTGTCTAAACACTGTCCTATCCTAATAAACGCAAAAGAAACGTCGATAAATAAATAATAAATTCTATCAATACTGACACCAGTGGCCATTAAGTCAACTGCAGCCATTGAGTTATTGCTTATGCTCACAAAATAAACAACATATAAAAGACTACTGAATGTGATTCAGTGTTATGATATACTCTCAACATAGCCATAACTTTGTCACCTATGATTTTTCAATCAGGTTTAGTTCAGGACTCTGGGCTGGCCATTTTATTATTTTAATGTTTTCGAATTCAATGTAGAATTTGAAAGTTGTTATTGTCTGACATCGCACCAAAAAAAGCACCATCCTATCGCCCCTCTCTCTCGACAACTTTTCTTTCTGTCTAAACACTGTCCTATCCTAATAAACGCAAAAGAAACGTCAATAAATAAATAACAAATTCTATCAATACTGACACCAGTGGCCATTAAGTCAACTGCAGCCATTGAGTTATTGCTTATGCTCACAAAATAAACAACATATAAGAGACTACTGAATGTGATTCAGTGTTATGATATACTCTCGACATAGCCATAACTTTGTCACCTATGATTTTTCAATCAGGTTTAGTTCAGGACTCTGGGCTGGCCATTTTATTATTTTAATGTTTTCGAATTCAATGTAGAATTTGAAAGTTGTTATTGTCTGACATCGCACCAAAAAAAGCACCATCCTATCGCCCCTCTCTCTTGACAACTTTTCTTCCTGTCAAAACACTGTCCTATACAAATAAATGCAAAAAACGTAAGTAAATAAATAAATAATAAATTCTATCAATACTGACACCAGTGGCCATTAGGTGAACTGCAGCCATTGAGTTATTGCTTATGCTCACAAAATAAACAACATATAAGAGACTACTGAATGTGATTCAGTGTTATGATATACTCTCGACATAGCCATAACTTTGTCACCTATGATTTTTCAATCAGGTTTAGTTCAGGACTCTGGGCTGGCCATTTTATTATTTCAGGGTTTTCGAATTCAATGCAGAATTAGGATATTATTGTTATTGTCCGACATTGCACCAAAAATAGCACCATCCCATCACTCTCTCTCCCCAACTTTTTTTCCTATCTAAACACTGTCTTATCCTAATAAATGCAAAATAATATATAAATAAATAATAAATTGTTTGTAACACTCACACAAGTGGCCATTAAGGGAACTGCAGCCAGTAAGTTTTTGCTTAGGCCAGGGGTGTCCAAAGTCGGTCCTGGAGGGCCGGTGTCCTGCTGACTTAACTTCAACTTGCTTCAACACACCTGCCTGGAAGTTTCTACCTAGTAAGAGCTCGATTAGCTGGTTCAGGTGTGTTTGATTAAGGCTGAAGCTAAACTCTCAAGGACACTGGCCCTCCAGGACCGAGTGTGGACAGCCTTGGCTTAGATGCACAAAACAAAAGACTACTGAATGTGATTCAGTGTTATTATATACTCTTGACATGGCCGTAACTTTATATTTTTCAGAGATTTTCAATCAGGTTTAGGTCTGGACTCAGGGCTGGCCATTTCATTATTTTAAAGTTTACGGCTTTAAGGAACAACTTTATCTGCTTTGCTGTGTTCAGGGCTCACTGTCCTGCATGACAATTGCTTTTTGACTGAGCGATGAATGCAGTAAAGGATTCCCATGTTGCTGAAGGAGCTTCTGATAAACTTTTTCATTTACTCTGCCATGTAGAACATCTAAACCATCAGATTTCCTGTTTCTGTTCTGATTTCTTTACACATGTTGGGTTCAATCTTTCCCCATTTTTGGGTGGTTTTTACATGCTTTCATCACTAAAGAACTTGGAGCAGTTTGCTGTACACACAACATGCTCTGCAGCAAGAAATAGTCTACAAATTATAGATTTGGGAAAAAAAACTTCTCTTGCTAAAAGGGTCATTCCTTGATGACAAATTTTTGATTAGTAACATAAATTGCTAAGAACTTAATTTAGCAGCATCATTTTGAAAACATAGCTCTATATACATTTCTGTAGATCGCAAATTATGTAGCCAGAATTACATTTACGTTCTTTAAAATAAACGTTACAGGGCGGTATGACAGCATTCCTTTTCATGCTAGCAGCTGACTGCAAAGGAGTTGACCACGATAACGGGCTTTAAGTCTGGCAAATAACGGTTCCATAAAGCGGGTAAGACAAAAACAAAAGCCAAAAAATTAAATAAACAAGTAAATAACAGGGTGAGAATGTAGTAAAATCTGAAAACGGTTGGGTTTAGGGAAGTGGGTGGGCACTGGTCAATCAGTGCTTTCGAAAACACTATCGGTTGGGTTTAGGGAGGGAGGAGGGTCGGTCGGTCAGTTATTTAGTCAGTCAGTTGACAGCGGCCTCTGGTGGATGTATGTGAGAACAGCAGGCACGAATAGTACTTGCAAGAGAAATCTGAGATCTCAAAAAGCAAACACAGCAGCCTCTGGTGGATTCGCGAAAACAAAAACTGTAAAAAAACTTACCTCCTAAGAGGTATTCGGCACTCTCCAGAAATGTATATAGCAGTACATTTTCAGAATGAGCCTGGGTTGTAATTTGGACCGCATTAAAGGCAATTTTCTCATCAATATTTAGATTTTTCTGAAGCTTTATATTCCAGATTTTCAAATAGTTGCATCTCTGCCACATATTATCCCATCACAGCAAACCAAACATCAATGAGAAGCTTATCTATTTAGCTTTCAGATGATGTATACATCACAATTTCAGAAAATTGACACAGTATGACTGGTTTTGTTGTCCTCGGTCCCAAATATGCTTACAAAAACTTGTTATAGGAATAAGTACACATAAACATCGGCCTCAAAATTTAGGAAAATGTAGGTGATCTCTAATTTTGAGCTTCACTGTTTGTTTTCACAAGCTCAATAGTTTAGATGAGGTAAAAGTTTAATAAGAAACTATTTTTGACAATAAACTTTATGGATCTGTGTGTAGTTTTAATCAATCCCTTTTTTTTCTAAAACACATTGACTTTACAGCACATTTTGCTCTTTCGACATTCTATAAGCATTCATTCAGAAGTGCTTTAAATTTTCCCAGCAAAACAGTCTAGAGTCCTTCACATAAAATCAGTTTAAAGTCAGGCTTATATAAACAACTTAGAAGTCAGGGAAGGTCACATTTTTAAACTTTTGCTGCAAGCTGTTCACACACCGGGGATAAAAAGCAATTGAAACACGTCAATTCAAAATACACAAATTTAAAAAGAACATATATACTTAAATCTTCATCAAACAGGCTCAGAAGCGCCCTTGTGAAATGTAACCATGGTTTTATAACAAATAAAAGAAAACAATCATGTTGTTTTTGTTGTTGAACCAAAAGTAATCACAAATTAATCAAGGTTTTGAAGCACTAATCATATTTGTAGTACAAATTTCCTTATTGAATGATAATCGATATACAGAAATGCATGGTTAATTCACTCCTACTATAATAAAACCATGGTTCATTTTCTTAAGTGTTTATTACCCCTTTTAAAGTGGCAGTACAATCAAATATGATTCCACACTAACCACATTTTTAATAAAAATCTCCTACAAATGATAATCAATACACAAAAACATGGTTAATTCAACCATGTTTCATTATTATAAGTGTTTGTTAGTGTGTTCTGACCCTTTTAAATTGGCAGTACAATTAAAATTGGTTCCGCACTAGCCATATTTGTAGTAAAAATGATAATCAATACACAAAAATGCATGGTTAATTCCCTCTTGCTATAATAAAACTATGATTAAGGATTTGTTAGCATGTACTGTCCCTTTTAAAGTAGCAGTACAATCAAATATGGTTCCACATTAAACATATAGTAAAAATGTTCTATAAATGATACACAAAACACAAAAACATGATTAATTCAGTCTTACTATAATAAAACCATGGTTCATTTTCAAAAGTGTTTATTAGCATGTTACTGACCCTTTTAAAGTAGCAGTACAATCAAATATAGTTCCGCACTAACCCTATTTGTTGTTAAAATAATAATCAATACATGAAAATACATGGTTAATTCACTCTTCCTATAATAAAACTATGGTTAAGGGTTTGTGAGCATGTACTGATCCGTATAAAGGGGCAGTACAATCAAATACGGTTCCACACTAAACATATTTGTAGTAAAAATGTTCCTAAATGATAATCAATACACAAAAATACATAATTAATTCACTCGTACTATAATAAAACAATGGTTTCTTTTCATAAGTGTTTGCTAGTGTGTACTGACCCATTTTAAAGTGGCAGTACAATCAAATATGGCTTTGCACTAATCGTATTTGTAGTTCAAATGATCATCAATACACAAAAATACACAGTTAATTCACTCTTACTATAATAAAATTATGGTTAAGGGTTTGTTAGCGTGTACTGACCTTTTTAAAGTGGCAGTACAATCAAATATGGTTCTGCACTAACCATATTTGTAGTCAAAATGTACTTATAGAAATAATAATTTTCCACAAAATTACACTTTTAAATCACTCTTTACCATAATTAAACCATGGTTCATTTTCATTTGTGTTTGTTAGTATGCACTGACCCCTTGTAAAGTGGCAGTACAATCAAAAATAGTTCCACACTAACCCTATTTGTTGTAAAAATATCTTACAAATGACAATCAATACACAAAAATACATAATTAATTCACTCTTACTTTAATAAAACAATGGTTCATTTTTCAAAGTGTTTATTAGTGTGCACTGACCCATTTTAAAGTGGCAGTACAACCAAATATGGTTTCGCACTAACCATATTTGTAGTAAAAATGATAATCAATATACAAAAATATATGGTTAATACACTCTTACTATAATAAATATCATGATTAAGGGTTTGTTAGCATGTACTGACCGTGGTAGTATAATCAAACATGGTTACACACTAATATTTGCGGTAAATATGTTCTTAAATGATAATCGATACACAAAAATACATGGTTAATACACTTTTATTATAATAAAAATCATGAGTAAGAGTTTGTTAGCATGTACTGACCCTTTTAAACTGGCAGTATAATCAAATATGATTCCACACTAACCATATTTGTAGTTAAAATGATAATCAATAAACAAAAATACATGGTTAATTCACTCTTACTATAATAAAACCATGATTACATTAGGTGTTTGTAAGCATGTACTATCCCTTTTAAAGTGGCAGTGCAATCAAACATGGTTACACGTTAATTCACTTACTATAATAAAGCCATGGCTAATTTTTATAAGTGTTTGTTAGCGTGTACTGACTCTTTTAAAGTGGCAGTACAATCACATATAGTTCTGCACTAACTATATTTGTAGTTAAAATGATCATCAATACACAAAAATACATGGTTAATTCACTCTTACTGTAATACAACTATGGTTAAGGGTTGGTTAGCATGTACTGACCCTTATAAAGTAGCAGTACAATCAAATATGGTTTCACACTAACCATATTTGCAGTAAAAATCTCCTAAAACTGACAATCAGTGCACAAAAATACATAATTAATTCACTCTTACTATAATAAAACCATGTTTCATTTTCATGAGTGTTTGTTATCGTGTACTGACCCCTTTTAAAGTGGCAGTACAATCAAAGATGAATCTCAATGAGATGCAGTTCTTTGATCTCGACCGGGTTATTCTGCATTCAATTCTGCAAAATCCATCAGCTCGTGTCCTGCAATCTATTTTTCAACAGAGAGAATCGCACTGGGCTTTCAATGAATAGACAAATCATATTAAGATCAGCTTTTAGCATTCTAACAACAAAGACTATCAGCTCGCCCAGCGCAAGTCAGACAATATTAAAAGAACAGACAATGTTAAGAGAAGTCTTTGTGCCATCGCCATGGCAACATGTTTTTTTTTTACCCTTCTCAGGCTTATCTTTCATGAATAGGTTATGAAAGAAATGTAACGTGTAAAAGTTCATTAGCATCAAAGAAATAAATACTTAATTACTGCGTGTCATTCTTCTTGCCTTGCATTTGTGAATTAAAGAGAGCGATTCCCCCCCAAATAACTGGATATGTTGTTAAAGGAGATCTGGATTGTCTTTTCCAGGTGCAAGCAGACAGAGATACAGCTGCCGTTTCAAATGCAACACCTGCTGGAAGAAGATGGCAATCTTACGCTCTGTCTTTGAAGCTGAGATAATGTAACGCCGCTCACTGTTTAATCTCTTTCAAAGGCAGAAATTCTGAGCTCTAGCCCAAACGTCATACTTTTTTATAATACACTTATATCCATACAGATCCCACTGTTACTCACTTTGAACCACATCAGGCGAGTAAAACGCCACATTAAACAACAATGTAATTTTGTGATGTTGTTAATATTACTATAAGAGATATGATATTACAAAAAAGAGATGTTTAATATTTGGTTATTGCAGCAAGACAGAGCTTTTGTGGTGACACTCAATAATAATGCATGAACTTGCATGAACCAACATTGAGAAACACATATGAATTTTTGTTAACATTAAGGAAATGCAGCTGTTCATTTTTAGTTTATGCTACCATTCATTTCAGCAATGTGTATATGGAGCCAGATCAGTCTCAAAAATAATACTTTTACAAAATGAAATTTACATTTACGAATTGGATTTGTGTGTTTATGAATCGTGTTTTGAATTTACGAATTTAACTTATGTAAGGCGATGCAGTGGCGCAGTAGGCAGTGCTGTCGCCTCACAGCAAGAAGGCCGCTGGGTTGCTGGTTCGAGCCTCTGCGTTTCTGTGTGGAGTTTGCATGTTCTCCCTGCGTTCGCGTGGGTTTTCTCTTCCGGGTGCTCCGGTTTCCCTCACAGTCCAAAGGCATGCGGTACAGTCTGAGTAGGCTAAATTGTCCGTAGTGTATGAGTGTGTGTGTAAATGAGTGTGTGGATTAATGTTAACCAGAGATGGGTTGCGGCTGGAAGGTCATCCGCTGCATAAAAACGTGCTGGATAAGTTGGTGGTTCATTCCGCTGTGGCAACCCTGGTTAAAATAAAGGGACTAAGCCAAAAAGAAAATGAATGAATGAATTTGTGTATTTTAGAATCGTGTTTCGAATTTTCGAATTGGATTTGCGTAATTAGTAATTGTGTTTTCCTTCAGCTTAGTCCTTTTATTCATCAGGGGTTGCCACAGCGGAAAGAACGTCCAACTTATCCAGCTTATGTTTTACACGGATACCCTTCCCGCTGCAACCCAGTACTGGGAAACACCCGTACACTCTCACATTCACTACGGCCAATTTAGTTTATTCAATTCACCTATAGCACATGTCTTTGGACTGCAGACCTTCTTGCTGTGAGGCGACAGTGAGCCACTGAGCCACCGTGCCACCCTAATTTCATAATTAGTTCATGTTAACTAACGTTAACTAATTTATGTTTACTGTTAATACCAAAGTTTGCAATACCAAAATGCCAAAGCTTTCGATCAAATGTCTGAGATTTCGATATTAATTCAGTTAATATTAATCGTTTATTAATCTTTTTTTTGTTATTAATATTGCAAACTTCACACAGAAATGCCAACTGAGCCAGACGAAGCTCGAACCAGCGACATCGCTACCCAGTGCGCGACTGCGCCTCCCATACTTATATACTTTACAATATTTGTTATTTTACAACATAAGGGTTTAAATAAATTATATTATTTATTTGATATGATATGATATTTTATATGTATTTAAAAGCAGTGGCGCTGTAGGTCGCCTCACAGCAAGAAGATATATATATATATATATATATATATATATATATATATATATATATATATATATATATATATATATGTTTATTTTATTTCAAGTAATTAAACTGTTGTAAGTGTAATGTTTTTATTTATTTATTTCATTATAATCACCCTGAAACTAACAAAAATAACAAATTCTGACTAAGTTTCTGTTGTCATATTACACTGTATATGTCATTTAACACTTTACAGAATGAAACCCTTCAGATTTTATGACGGTGCAAGCACAATATTAACAATGAGCACACTGACCTCTGCTGGTCAAATAGCACACTTATTAGGAGATTTCTTTGCAGTGTCATAATCATTAACTGTGTTCGGACCGTCTCTGATTCAGGTAGTTAATGAGTGATTAGCGTCTGCTAGTACACTTAAAGGAGTGAACTGTTTAGCGTCATCCCTCCCAAACCACATAAAACACTGATCAGCCTGAGCCGCAGCGTTCACCTGAGACCTCGCCGAGTGATCTCTAGGGAAACGCCTTCTGATTTTGTCCTCTCTGCTCTCTATTTGCTGTCTGGGCAGGAAGTCCTTCTGATAAACTGAGTCTTCCCACTTTACTGCAGTAACCAGACTCGGGGTGCCATGAGGATGATGGCGCAGGCTGTAATGAGAGTTATGCTGGCGACGCTCATCCAGACATTTCTTACGGCCTGAACCCTTTATGAACACACACATAAACGTATATATATAAATATAATAGGCATAATCACTCTTCATTGTATTATATAGTGACAAACTCACCTGGTCATACACATCAATACAGTGCTGCAGTGCTGTGCTGTTATCATGCATGGATAATGGATATTCTCTGCCCATTGTTTTCTGTGACATCAACAACAAAACACTCAGGGTATGTTTCTTTAAAAAAATGAGTGCAGAAAACATTAATTTATAGCAGAATCTGGTAAATGAATGTGTAAATAGACATATAGTACTATTATGGTTACTGTGTTGTAAACTGACATGCCTGTATTCAATAATGCAATTTATTGTGGTAATATGCGTGCTCATAATTGTTATAAAATGTATTGAAAGATTACTTATTATTCAAACTACCTAACATACCCCTTTTTCAAAGATGTAATATAAAGTCTCAGATGTCTCTAGAGTGTGTATGTGAAGTTTCAGCTCAAAATACCCCACAAATAATGTTTTATAACTCTTTGAAACTGCCCCTTTTAGGTTTGATCCTAATTGTGCCATTTTGGTGACTGTTGCTTTAAATTCAAATGACATTGTGCTCTTTTCAAAAGAGGGCGGGGCTACAAATGCCTCTGTGTCAGCATAGTGGCAGATTCAAAGACAAGATTATTGTCCTATGCTAATGAGGAGAGATCATTGCTTGTGGGAGGGGCTTTCCCCCTCTGATGACATATACAAAGGGAGAATGTCAATCAAAGTGTTTCTGCAGACTTTTTTAAAAAAAGTGTGATTATAAAAAATAGAATTAATACTGTTTTACCATTAGAAGCTGGTTATATTCACAGACTGTTGCCACACAACTGTTTTTAAACCCTTTATAAAAGTGATTTTTGAATAATAGGTCCTTTTTAAAGACTTGTATTGGCAGTGGTGTTCATCAGAGCACTGAATACTTAAAAGTCTTATCCCGGTTTCACAAACAAGGTTTAAAGGGCCATGACACCCCCCACTTTCGGTTAAAGTCTACTTCAGAATTTTTTCAAAAGATGCATGATTAATGGGCGTGGAGCTCCGCGAGCATTGGGCAGGAGTGGGCGTGGCCAGCAGGGGAGAAGGGGAGCGAATAACTGCTGTTGTCAGTTAGCTCACAAAATGAGACACAAAGAGGAGACGCATGAGTTTATAGTTTACAAAGTTAAATTGCAAAGAAATGAACAGTGATTTAATGCCCTGCTACATTTGTTATTCGTAATTTCATATACAGATAACCACAATTTATATCATTATAAAGATGTGTGTTCATGTAAACACTATAAATGAGGACTTCTCCCTCAATCCCCGTATCCAGCAGACTCAGTGCAGCAGGTCTCCTGACCCGTCTATTTTAACCATTAACCCTGCTGGTAATCTGGAGGATTTAGGCAAACACAGCAGCACGGTGATGTGTCTGAATGTGAACGAACTCCTGATAAAACACAGCGTCCGCCATTCTCTAATTCTTGTGCTGCTCTCCCGACAAAAATGCTAGCAGCACACACACAGCTTTGCTGTATGATCGGCCCTGACAAGATCGCACGGGAAAACATGCAACAAACCCCGTGGATGATGGAAACAAACGCATATGAGCCTTCATGAACGGCTAAATACTGTGCCGTGGTTTCCGTGTCTCTCAGCTCGGGCTTGACACTGGCAGGTCTGGCAGGTCTCATGAATAATTAAGCAGCCGGCTCTTCTCATAGGATAAGAAAACTCCGCTATGAATAATAATGAGAAACCGACGCGTCATCATTGCACTTGCAGTACTGCGCTACGTCGCCGATTTTGATCCCGCCCCAAAAATCATTTTAAACCCGGAATCTGAAATTAGCTGACAAAAGCTCAAAATTATCCAGTTTTCCCCACAATTAAAGCTGACAGGTGCTAACATTGTCTTAACTGATGCTCAACACACACACATCTGTTAATAAAAAAAAAAAAAGTTCTCCGGGGTGTCCTGAACCTTTAAGGCTAGTCCAGATTAAATTGCATGTTTGAGCTGTCTCAACTCAAAATAACTTGCGGTGAGATGTCTAAAAATACGTCAGTGCCATTTTTTTGTCTCCAGGTGCACACCAGTAATATATTTTTCTAAGGCTATTTGTTTATGAATGTGGCTTAAATAGTTTAATTTAACTAAGGCCTTGTCCTGGCTTAATATAAGCCCTGTTTGTAAAACTGAGCCTTAAAGTTTATTTTGCCAGCACACATTGTTATTATTTAGGTGAACAATTACTTGAGCAAGTGAATCCAATAAAAAAAAAAATTATTATTTTGTTATCTTCAATCAAATGCGGTTCTTCACTGTTGACGCCAGTTTGACAGCTTCAGCTGCAGTAGTCTTAACCACGCCCCTCTTACTGTTAGTATGCAATGAGAAAATTATGCATAAAAAGAAAGCCCCGCCCCCTCTTAAAATTCTGTTTCAGTTGGAAGTACATCAACATACAGAAGGCCTCATATAACATAAATTAAAATAATCTGACAATGAAAACAACTTAATCTTAGGCGATGCTCATTTTTTGCTGACATTTAAGAACTCATTAAAAAGCCATGGCGGTTTTATTTTATAGAGCTCATAGCTAATTAAGTTCAGTAGATATGTCTCATTAGATTTTTGTTAATGCATTACCTTAAGTTTACTAATGAGACTCTGTTGTAAAGCGGCACCTAGTGTTCTCTCCCTTTGCAATTGAAATTAATCATTTAATTAGTTTGAAAACATTTGTTTCCTCCGAAGCATTATGTTACTTCATTATAGTAGCTTGTGGGCAGCATGGTGGTGCAGTGGGTAGCACAATCGCCTTACAGCAAGAAAGTCGCTGGTTCGAGCCTCGGCTGGGTCAGTTGGCGTTTCTGTGTGGAGTTTGCATGTTCTCCTCGTGTTCGTGTGGGTTTCCTCTGGGTGTTCCGGTGAAGACATGCACTGGATGTGAATTGGGTAAGCTAAAATTGTCCATGTATGTGAATGAGTGTGTATGGATGTTTTCCAATGATGGGTTGCAGCTGGAAGGGCATCCACTGCGTAAAACATATGCTGGATAAGTTGGCAGTTCATTCCTCTGTGGCGACCCCAGATTAATAAAGGGACTAAGCCGAAAAGAAAATTAATGAATGAATAATAGTATCTTACCTTCTCAGGATTGATAAATACTTTGGGATATCGCTGCTCTGATGGTGTCAGTGGTTGAGAAACAGCATGTGCCAGTGCTGAACCTGTGCTGGTGCAAAGATGATGTGTCTGTTCGGTTTGTGAAAAACCAGTGTGGATAAACTGGAAAATAAGTGCAGACAGACAGGTCAAATAATCAACTCAGCTAACAAAAATGTATATAACCATAGACCACAAAAAATATGTGCAAATACGGATAACTTTGAATATCTGGAACATGAGTGTTAAAAAAATCTAAATATTGAAAAAATATTTTTTAAAAATGTGTTTTCTGATTGAAGTACTAAGCAATACATATTACAAACCAAACATTTAGTTTTGATATATCTACTGTAGGAAATTTACAAAATATCATCATGGAATCTATGATATACTTTATTTTGATGGTCCCTTTAATGCAGGGATGTCAAACTCAATTCCTGGAGGGCCGCAGCCCTGCACAGTTTAGTTCCAACCCTAATTAAACACACCTGATCAAACAAATTGAGTCCTTCAGGCTTGTTATAAACCTACAGGTAAAGCTGCGGTCACACTAGAGTTTGGGCGTGTGAAATTCTGTCGCGTAGAGCTGCGAAAAGGGGTGGGATTAAACAAGATGATTAGACAATAAAAAAACGAGCGATTGCTCCATGTTTTAAATTTCTGTCCGGAAAGGTCATGTTTTGATCCTCGATTGGTCTCACGCAGTCAAGTGAGGCGATTTCGCAGGTCAGAGTTCACCAAGCTTGAACTTTACACAGCAGCAACCTGCGAAACTTGATGCATGACCCTGCTCTTCCGGTCTGACGCATTTGTGTGCCTATGAATGGAAGTCTATGGGAGGAAAAGCCCAGTGTGACCACAGCATAAGTGTGTTGAAGTATGCTGTTTAATGCATTTTGTTGAATTTAAGTTACATTGCATCTACATGCCAACTAATTCTCTATAGCGACTTTCAGATTCATCCTAAAGTTGCTAGAGAGGCAGTGAGGGTCCTTTGAATATGTGACACGCTGGTGGCTGAGACAGACATGCAGAGCCCAAGACGTTATGTTATAAAGTAATATGGCTCCTATATTCTCATTAGATTATAAGTTGTGGTTGGGGTTAGTGTAAGTTGACTTGTAAAGTTGACTTGTACTGCACTTGCAAAGTTTCTTAAAGTCAGATAAATTTCTGTTGAAGGAGCATTATCAGCAGATACTAAGCAGACAGTCTACTACTCAAATGAGAATTAATTGGCATGTAGTTGCAATGCAACTTTTAGTCAACAAAATGTGCAATAGGGACCATCGAAATAGTGTTACCTAATCTTTATTTAAAGTGCAATCTAAAAATTATGTGCTGGAAAAATAATTTCTCAATGTCTATTTCTTAAAAACCACAAATGTATATATTTTTGTGCTAACATTTTGAGAACATTAATAAAGTCCAGAAACTTTTACTGAAAGTTTTACTTTAACTTACGTTTTAACATAACTAATATATTATCAAAACGTTTTGTTAAAGTTCTTGATATGTTATAGAAATGCTGTTTCTTAACGTTTAAATGCGTTAGGCTATAACCTTTTATTTCGGGAACGTAACATTAAAAGTAAACAAATAAAATAATTTAAAACGTTAAAATGTTATTTTTTTAAATGAGACTGGGTCATTTTGAATGAATGTTTCGTTCATGGACGAAACTTGACAAAAAGTTACTACCAAATAAGGCTAATCAAGTTCTGATGACGTAAACTGCGTCTGGAAAGAAAGAAAAAAAGAGTTAAAGTGCGGTTATCTTACCCAGTTTACACTCTTGTTCTTATTGAAGTATCTTTTGCCTCCTTTACTCATTGCGTGAGTTTTAATTTGAACAGTAAACTGTAGTATGTCTCCAAACGTTTATGACGCGACGGCCTGTAGGTGAACTCAGGTGAGAGCTGTGATTCTGTAACCATGGAAACAGAACACACACACACACACACACACACACACACACACACACACACACACACACACACACACACACACGCCATTCCGACACAGCTGTGCGGTGAAAATAAACCAACAAACATAATCACATACATGTGGAGAAATCAAAAATATCTCATATCATATATATGATTTAAAATACCATAAACGAGCCAATATTTATGAGAATAAGGTTACTTTCTGTATAATTAACATTTGTAGCCTATATTCCTTTTGTGTAAAACGGTATTGTTGTTAAAAACACAGTAGCACTTTTACGAGCCTTTGCATTTTTTTACAGTCGCAGTCGTTTTATATAGTAGTATAACATTAGTCGTGCCGTGATGTGTATTAATTAAATGAATGCATACAATAGAACTGAACTCACAAAAATTGAAATATATCTAATAATAGATTTCATTATATTGAAAATATCTCTTGTTTATATTGTAAACATATTTAGACTATGCGTTTTAAATATATATTATAGGGAAGGGAATATTACCCTCCATTATTATATATTTAAAACACATCGTCTAAATATGATTTTAAATGCAAACGTACATAACATATGCAGCTGATATAATATGAAAACATCAATATATTCGAATAAGCCTTAAATGTAAGACTATGAATTTGTTTACACAGTTCTACTACACGTTTCTACTCTTTTCTAGAAAGTGGCGGTGTGACGTCACGACCACTTCCGGGTGAGAGGCACAGTAAGTTTGGAGTGCTCTGAGAGAAGCTTCCAGCTGACAAGACATTGGATTTTCTGTCGAAAACATCGTTTATTTGTGTTTGTACAATGAGCGAGGCGTGATCGATTAATCTGACAGACGTGGATATGTCACAAAAATATCGACATTTAGCATAAAACGCTGGAGATATTTAAAGAAGCGACATGCTGTTCTGTGTAGTGCTGTAGTGGATGTGATGCATGTTGTTAATATGGTAAATTTATGATCAGTTTTGGTCTATAAGTGGAAGAATAATCGACTCTGTGTGTGTGTTTTAAACGTTACTTTTGCGTGATTCGTGGTTTTGTGGAGCTTCTGGATGGATGAGTGTGCTGAATATGAGCTCTCAGGATAAGACAGACACAGATCTTAGACAGGAGGAGGAACACAGCAGCTCTGAGGACAACAAACAGGTCTGATATACAGTCTCTGTGTTACTGTAACATAATAATTCAACACTGTAAGAGACTCGCAGTAGAGTAAGACGATGCCTGTTGGCACACTGCAGCATTTCTGTTTGGCCTGTTGCAATGTTTGTGTGTGTGTGTGTACGTGTTTTTGTGACACATCAGGACACAAATCTGTATAATGATATAGGTATAACACAGGTATTACAAATATGTGATGAAATATGAGGACATTGCTGACGTCCTCATTTCTCAAAAAGCTTATAAATCCCACAGGGTGAGTTTATTCAGTGAGTAAGCTGCACACAGTCTTCTGTGATGGTTGGGTTTAGGGGTAGGGTGGGTGAGGACAATACAATATACGGTTTGAACAGTATAAAATGAATGGAAACCTATGTAGTGTACCCACTTTTCTCAAAGACAAACGTGTGTGTGTTTGTGTTTATGCTAAATAATGTTTATGGTATAATCTAGATCAGTGGTTCTTAACTGGTTTGGCCATGGGACCCACATTTTTACATGGTCATCGAGCCGCGACCCAAATTTTTAGGAACTATAATATAATTTTAGGAATTATAATTAATTTGTATGTATTTGTTAACATACACAAGTAGTGACAGATAAATCATAAGAAAATCACTAAGACTTACAAATAAACAATATTTTATTATTGTCATTAAACAAAATATCT